>NC_079456.1:25881614-25964114 GCF_903798145.1 Danio aesculapii | reverse complement strand
AGTACATCCGAATTCCATTCATAATTTTCACATTCATACTGTATGGAACGTACTTTTCTAACGGCCGAGTATGTTTAAATTCAAACGCAGTACCTACTGAGTAGTAGGCGGTTTCGGACGCAGCATTGGTTTTTGTTTGCCCATTTATATTGGTTTTAAGAATGTCTGCCTGTTTGGTTTGGGGACTTTTCACAAACCCAATTTTGTTTTGGGGAGGCCTCCCTAGGCAAGTAGAGAGGCAAGTAGGTAAGGTTGTAGGTAGGTAGGTAAGTAGTAGGGGTCGGGAAAAAAATGAGATTGCAATATATTATTGTGCTTTCTGTCGCAATAAATAATCGATGCACTAACGACCAATATCGATATTTTATTACACAGATGTATTAATTTACCCATTGTCAGTGTTACTGTCACTACCCAATATCTACCATTCTGTTTGCTGGGGGTGCTGTTCGAGTAAATAGGGGTAAAGTAGCGGAAGCAGCGGCCAGTGAAGAACACAAGTTAACTAACAACAACAGAGAAGAAGCGTGGAAAAAAAAAAGAGTAGCGAGAAGAATGAAAATTAATGAAAAACAAATCAAAGACCCACCTGCTAGTTTCCACTTTGAAGTGTGGAGACACTTCGGGTTTGCTAGACAGTCGACGGAAAGGCACTGGATGAAAGCTATGCAATCTGCAAGAACTGCTTTGCAAAGATAAAATATAACCGCAACATTACGAATCTGCGAATGCACCTCGTTCGCTATCGCAATGAACTACTCTCAGGTGATAATGAGGGCCCAGGCTGGCCAAGAGGTACCTGTGTGTGCCAGGGACTAGCGTGCCATCAGAGAGAATCTTTTCTACCACTGGCGACATAATCTCTGCTCAGAGGTTTGCTCTTGCATCTGAGCATGCTGATCAATTAGTTTGTTTATTACACAAATGAGGGTTAATGTGAATAATCACTAAACACCGCGCTCTGACACAAATGTGCATGTATTTGATCATTAAAGCGCTCTCATTAGGATGACGTTAGATGGCGTTAGACACAACAGCATGTGCTTTTTCACGCGTTTAAAAACATGAATGATTCGAACGTACATCAATGATACAGTACAGCACATGCTTTTAGTCATTTTTACGTGGAACTGAGCTTTGCAGAGCAACAAATGTGTACTGGAAAGGGGTGGTATATGATGCAATAATCGTTTATCCTGATTAATGTTTTTTCATAATCGTTTGAAGCCAAAATCGGAATCGAAAACGGATTTTCGATTAATTGCACAGCCCTAATAGTAAGTAAGTAGATAGGTAGGTATGTAAGGTAGTAAGTTGCTAGGTAGGTAAGGTAGTAAGTTACTAAGTAGGTAAGTTGGTAGGTTGGTAAGGCAGTAAGTAGGTAGGTAGGTAGGTAGGTATGTAAGGTAGAAAGTAGGTAAGTTGGTAGGTAGGTAAGGTAGTAAGTAGGTAGATAGATACAGTAAGTGGGTAGGTAGGTATATAAGGTAGTAAGTAAGTAGGTAAGGTAGTAGAGTAAGTATAATAAAATCAAAAACATCTCTCCATCTGTGCTTCCAAATAAGAATAAGACTTCCCAAGTAAAGTCTTTATTCATTTAATTTCTTTTACTTAGTTCCTTATTTATCAGGGGTTGCCAGCGCTGAATGAACTGCCAACTATTCCAGCATATGTTTTACGCAGCGGATGTTCTTCTAGCCGCAACCCAATACTGGGAAACACCGATACACACACTCATACACTATGGCCAATTTTGTTTACGCAATTCACCTGTAATGCATGTCTTTGGACTGTGGGGGAAAATAGAGCACTCGGAGGAAACAACACCAACATGGGGAGAACCTGCAAACTCCATGCAGAAATACTAACTGGCCCAGCTGGGACTCAAACCAGCGACCTTCTTGCTGTGAGGCTGCAGTGCTAATCACTGAGCCACCATGTTGCCAGTAAAGACTGTATCTCATCAGTAAATCCTTGACGGCTCTCAGCATCTTGCCGTGTGATCTTAGAGACTGTTGTTAACAGCTACTGTTTTACATCTGCCTGCAAGCCACAAACTGGTGCTTCAGTTGTTGTTAGGATCAATGCACATGTTCACTCAATCTGAGCACGTCCACAGTCAGTTTATCAGCTCTTTTTCCACACAAATCAGCCATTACCATCAGCCAGCGAAGACAAGATGAGGGCATAGTCCAGTGCCATTGAGATGAATAGGAAGGCTAATCATTTTCTCCATATATTAAATATCTCCTTGTTGCTACTGTGACGGAAGTTCAAATCACAGCTTGGAAACCTTTTGCAATCCTGTCCCCTGTTTTCTGTGATTTCAGTGTTGTCCTTTCAAAAAAGAACAAATGTCCAGAACAAAAAAAATCTTCAGATCTTTTACATAAAGAAACAAAATCCCAGGCTGAGCGCTGTGCTGAGGCATGCTGGGTCGATGCTTCACTCCGTTAACGGCGATCGATAAAGTCCATCAGGACATCATTCGCTGTTTCTATCTCTCGCCATCTCGTATTCCTCTTGATCAATGACCACCAGCAGATAAATAAGCTGTAGATGAACACTGACCGGACTTTTAGTTGTAATATTCAAAGTTTTTCTTCAGCTGCTGTTATTCATTGTTTCCTGTGCTGCTTAATTCCTGGAATAAAGAAATTGAGATGCCAATTCTGCTTCCTATATCTCCAGTCAGACTTGATAATACTTTACAAAATTGCCAATGAACCCAACACAGTGTATTTTGCCATTTCCTAAAGCAGGGCTCCCCCCCCCCCCCCCCCCCCCCCCAAAAAAAACAAAAAAAATGTCAAGTGACTCATGAGTCATGGTCCCCACTATTCTCGGAGGTGGTTATAAATATACACATGTTGGGCACACACACAAATAGGCCTATATAAACACAAGCAATTTGACTGCGCACGTCATGATTTTTTCATGATTTTTCAAGTAATATGCAATCGTGGATTAACATCTTGACATCATTTTTGATGGAAAATGTAACCCATACTTATTCCCTACCCCTAAACGCTACCATACCTGTAAATGAATCCCAAAATCAGAGGAGAATAATAGTTAATAATAGTAACCTTTATTAAACCAGGTAAGTCAATTGAGAATCAGTTCTCATTTACAATGACGACCTGGCCAAGAGGAAACATAAAAAACAGATACGAAGCAGCAGGGACACAATACAATAACAATTTCCCAGATGCAGAATATAGCATATAAAAGCAAGGAAAATGAAAAACAAACAGTGATCTTGTACTATTGACTGGATTGAACTTTTAAAGGATGATAGTGGAATCAAAGTGTTGAGCTTTAGGGATTCCAAGCATCAGCAGCAGAAAACTGAAAAGAGCAGAGACCAAATGAAGTGCAAACTTTGTGTAAACAAAGGTTAATAAAACTATTAGAGCGCAGATTTCGACATGTTTTCTGAATGTTATGAAGTGACTGTAAATATAGTGGAGTTTTCCCAATAAGAGTTTTTGTAAATGAACAGAAACCAATGAATTTGTCGATGTGATTGAAGAGAAGGCCAATTCAATAGAGAATACAGTTGACAGTGATGAGGATTAAATGGCGCACCAGTAACAAACCGAATTGCTGCATGGAAAACAACATCCAGTTTGTGAAGGAAAGTTTTTGAAGCTGATATGTAAATTAAATGCCCATAATCCAAAATTGGAAATACTGTTAATTTGACCAAATGCTGCTTTTAAGAGTGCGTAAAAGAAGATTTGTTCTGTTCTTCTGTAAAGTAAGCCAATACGGGCATTAACTTTTCAAGTTTCAAGTGACAGTTTACCATCTAACCAGATTCCAAGATATTTGTATCAGTCAACATAATCAATCTCAGTACCGTCCAATGAGGAAATTTTAGGAGGAAACTCAACATGCGGTAAATTTCTATTAAAGAACCATACATTGTGTTTTATTAGTATTTAAAACTAAATGAAGATTGGTAAAAGCATGTTGGATGTTCATGTAGAAGTGCCTAAATCTGTTAGCCTAAACTTAACATAAACTGTAAATGTATCACTTAATTCTGATTGGCTGATTGGAGTGTTGTTCCAGAATCAACATGGATGATAATCAGGGAACATGTCCTACTTGGCTAAATCAGGTTGGCGTATTGACAACACACACAAACGTGCAACAGTCAAACAAACAACCATATAATATTTTATAGTAAGTTATTAATTTGTTTAATTTCAACATTAACCTCAATGGCAACGAGATGGGTGGGCACAACTCTTATAGGACAGCAAGTAAATTCCTGCTTTAATTTTGAAAACCATGGCTCAGGAATCATCCACTATCTGTATTTGTCAAAAAAGTTGATGATAAGTTGCTATCTGTGTGCCGTTAATCCAACGTAATCGCTCCAGGGGTCGCTATCCAATAAAAAAAAAAAAGGCTTAAAAAAAGACTACTTTTATTTGTATGTTTTTTTTAATATTAATGTTAAATAGTTTTATCTTTTGTTTGTTATGGATGAAATATGATCTGTCTGATTGCTGAATAAAATGTATTCAATGTTTTGGAATCACCAAGTGAAGATACACAAAGCAAGATATACCAAAGACTGTTGGAAAAGCAGCAGCTATATACCCCCCCTGGTATTTTTAGTTCCTACTATGGATGACTGCTGCTTTGCAACATTCTTCAGAAACGTTTGTTATGTATCAGAAATTGGTTTGGGAACCACTTGAGTGTGAGTAAAGCTTCATTCACACTAGTGAATTTGTAGCTGCCTTTCGCCCCGGGAGTCGCTAGTTGGTCTTCCCACATTGAGGTTGCTTGGACAATATTTATGTATGATATTCGCTGACAGCGAATGAGATTTCTTGCTGCCTAAATGGATATTGTAATGGAAACAGTATTTAAGGCGTGCTTAACTTCGGCAATTTATCTGCGTCATACGCTGATCTGTCTATAGAATGGAGATTATGGGTGCACTCACACTATGCTATCCGAACCGTGCCCATGCATTTTTCCCGGTTCGTTTGACAAGTGTGACTGCTCCGGCCTTGGCCCGGTTGGAGGATGTGTGCCATATCGCGGCTCGGTTGGGCTTTGGTGTGTTACACTTCTAGCATGAGTGCAAAGCGCGCCTGAGCCCGAAACTAAAGATGCTATGTAATTTTAAGGGATTGTTTCATATGGATTTATTAATCATTCGTACTTTTCAATGAACACTAACTGTCATCGTTTATTAAAGATAAAGACGTAGACTCCTCGCTGCATGTCAGCTGCACCTTCAGCAAACCTTTTAATACCTGCAGCGCGAGGGCTTTTATGATAACTTATGAGCGTCAAAAGTTGTGGATCTGCAGAATATTTGACTGCATGTCACTGCATCCCAAACGACAAAAAACTATACAAAACGATATTACTAAAGAAATCTCCTCTGTGCTGAGCCTCTTCCTGTTAAACTGAACGGTCACATCATCAATGATGTAAGCATGCTCTAGTTCGGAAGGCAAAATGCAGTATGAGTGCAGGCCATCGGGGGGAGGGTGGGACAAGCCTCGGCACGGTTCAAGGCAACTGTACCTAGTGTGAGTACGCCCTACAAATGACTGGTACACGAGCTGAAAGAAGATCACATGAGCTCTATTAATTCTCTTATTGGTGACGGTCACTCTTTATTTGGATAAATCAAAGATTTATCAGCTGTGTTGTACATTCCCATATCCTGTCGCCAACTTTCGCTGTAACTTTTGTAGCTTTCCATTTAAATTAATGTTTGATTAAGTGCCTAACCCTTGTGCACTGTTCAAATGTACTACCTTTTTGTTGTGTTCTGGAAGAAAACATCCACTAAATTAAACATCCACTAAATTCAAATTAATATTTTTTTTTGAATAAATCTGTCAATCAACCTCAGTCCTGATCAAAACTACCAAATTGTTTAGAAAATTACAGGATTTTAACTCTTTAATTCCCAAATTCATAAATAATGTCACTAATGTGGTGGAAAAATAACACAATATGATGTATTTTCAATATAAAAAGTAGTTGTGGACTGGATTTTTTTTACCTTTTATTACAGCCTTGGACTTGTGAAACATTGTTTTTGATTATTTTTTTTCCTAATTTATTGTTGGTGGCTGTTTTTGACCCACTGACTTCCCTTATAACCACATTTTTTTGATTACAAAACGATGACACCATATAATCATGCATTTTTGATTGTTGATGGTTTTCCCTGTTGGGAAGAGCTAATTTGACTTTTTTACTGTTGATCATCAGTAGGCATGTTAACCCTTTAGATAGGCCTGTGCAAATAAAAGCTTAGTTTTTTGGATTTTATATTGATAATATCAGCAAATTAAAGTGTGTATGTGTGTCTGAGTGTGTGAGAGTGACCTTTACGCACTAACAGTAACTTGATGTGTCTGAGAAAATCAAAATATGCATCTCATCTCTCAGAACTACATGGAGTAAGCCAGTGTTCCCCAACAGGAGGGTACCAACCCACAAGGGGGCCTCAGCGAGCCCTGTGGGGGGTCGTGTCATATTTTTTGTAACATTTTTTAGCAGTGGACAATTAGGAGAACAATCATGTTGCCTTTATTTTATCCCCTGGCTAACCCCAAAATGGACTAATTTGTAATTCATCCTCCACAAAAAAGTCTCACTGATTCGCCTTCAGCATCTGATACTAATGACTCAAGCATACTGGACTCGGGTGAGGAAGCTCCAAACATTTCAGGTCGCAGTGCTAGCAATACTGGAAACACTAATTGCAGGAAATACCTAGATAGTTACCTGATGGTTTTATTGATGGTTAGATAGTTACCCTATGGTTTTATACCATTTTCTTGAAGCAAAGAGTCCCTGACCCAGCCACAGTGCATTATCTGCGCCAAAGTTCTTGCTAACAATTGCATGAGGCCGAATTAATAAGACATTTGCAGACGAATCATCCCCAATACCGCGACAAGCCCAGAGCATTTTTTGAGCACAAGGCAAAAGAATTGACACACCCAAAATGGGATGAGGGACGTCACAACTACAGACAAGATAATTGGCAACGAATATAGGGCCAATTTAAAGGCTAAAGGCTTACATTTTTCAGTTACAAATGGCCTACTGATGCTTTTATATTTTACATTAGGCTATTATTTGTGCATAAACATATCTAGATATAGTAGTAAACACACCGTTTGTTTCAATTCAATTCACCTTTATTTGTATAGCGCTTATACAATGTAGATAGTGTCAAAGCAGCTTCACATAAAAGGTCACAGTAAATAGGAACAGTGTAGTTCAGTTTTTAGTGTTTAAGTTCAGTTCAGTTTAGCTCAGTTCAGTGTGGTTTAATAATCACTACTGAGAGTCCAAATACTGAAGGGCCAATCCAACGATGCGCAGCTCTACAGATCCCGAACCATGCAAGCCAGTGGCGACAGCGGAGAGGGAAAAAAAACTCCACTAAAGGCGGAAGTGAAGAAAAAAAACCTTGAGAGAAACCAGGCTGAGTTGGGCACGATCATTTTAATTTCTCCGCTGGCCAAACGTCTTGTGCAGAGCTGCAGTCTCAGTGGCGGAGGCTGGAAGCTGGCCTCAGCGAAGACTCGTCTGTCTCTGGAGTGTCACAGGAATCAGTCTCATGTTGTTTAAAAGCAAAACTTTTTTTGTCATCCTTACTGAAAACTTATAGAAGCGATTAATATTAATAAATGTTGAGGGGGGCTTTACAATATTTTCCTGGGGAAAAGGGGGTCTCAGGCAAACAAAAATTGGGAACCACCTTTAAATGTAGTTATGGAAGTCAGTAGGGCAAAAACAGCCACCAATAGTAAATTAGGGAGAAAAAATAAAAATCTAACAATGCATCAAAACAATGTTGTTCCTAATCGTTCACATTTATGCAAAACTAATTTTTCAACTATATTAATATGATGCATTTTTACAGCAGTTTAATTCAGTGGATGTTTGCATTCCGAACATAACAAACGGGGAGTAAATTTGCCCAGAGTGTATCGGTTTTTAAAATATGTCAAAGCATTTTCTCAAAATATGTGCCAAAATAAGTTCTGTCACCAAAAATCATTCTACTAGCTGAAACAGAAAAGTTCATGGCCAAATTAAGACTCAAAATAACCCCAGAGTGGACAAACATCCCCAACAATACATAACGGTTGAGTGTTGAGGAAAGTTTCAACAATTCCTTTAACCTGCTTTCATTTAGAGCCACAGTTTCCTGCTGTTTGCAGCTCGTGTATGTTGCTCCAACTCTGTGTAGCATAAGCTAGAGATGCACCTTCTGAAATGTTTGCAGGCATCTGTATGTTTGTGGCCACACACATGCTAATGCTCTTCGGTGGAAACTGGATCTGAGATTCTCAGCCATGTTGAATTATTTTATGGCAGTTCTCTGGAAGAAGGCAGTGCCTCCGGGGTTGTATGTACTGCGAGAATATCCCCTGATCCCAGCCTGCTTTTCAGTTCCCATGTTTGAGAGGTCAAAGGACTATTTATGACTTCCTTGAGTCCAGATCTCTCGGGACGCGCCGGAGCACATGGCTCCAGCTCAGACAGGTTCTGACCCAAAAGCTCATTAGCTCTGTTCCATCAGGTCTTTATTAATCTGTGTCTCCGGGCACAAAGAAGCTAAAAGGGGCTTGATGTTGCTGAATGGCTCATTGATGTGGCCTCTGCGGCCCCATTGTGTTCGGACGCCGGTCGATTGTAATGTGTACGGATCTGTATGTACTTTTGGCCCAGAGCTCGTTCGGAAGTGGCTCTGTGAGTCTGTGGCTCATTGTGGCTGAGCATGAAACGGCGAGCGAGTATCAATTTGCATACTCTCGCCGAAAGTATGCACTCGCTGCTGATGGGGAAAGTACATGCGTTTGAAATTGCCACAGTCTGAAGTTGCATCTTGATGCCACAAACGGCTTTGCGGTGTAGTGTTAGCGTTTGCACGTTGACATTAGCTACATAAATAATCTGCTGAGCTCATGAAGTCGCTGTGTCATTCCTTTTCATAGTTAACACTTTGTCTTGGACTAGTTAATGTGTGCTTTAATTAGCCCTGTGTGCGATGACTTATAAAGATGTTTAAAAGATGAAACCAAGAATGGTCTTGGTGCTTCAGAAGTTTGATGGCATATTGCTTGGGGCTGTCGTTATTATTCAGGCTTGGTTGATTAATTATTAATTGGCAAATAAACAGTTTCAGTTTGTTTGTAGCAATCAATGTACATGATCGAATGGTGTCATGAATTATTATTTAGAATTTTTTAACCAAGCTAACATTAAAGAGCAGTAGTAGCAATCAACTGTAAGTAATATAATTAATAAAAAATTGTAATTCATATATTTAATAATAACAATATATTTAATAAATGACCAAACAATAAAATAATAATATAATGCTATAAGGATGATGCAATGCACATTGTACAATAGTTCTTATCATTTTTGTTATTGTTAATATATTAATAAAGACCAAATATTCATAACGCTATTAATGATAAGTCGTCATCATCATCATAATTATGGTTTGTATGATTGTTGTCTTTTTTCTTATTCTTTATTATTAATAATATTATTATTATTATTTATAACAATAACAATTTTTGTTGTTAATATTAACAATATCCTTTACAAAAACTATTTTCCTTTGTTATTATTATTGTTTTTAATGTAATAAGAATAAGAACAACAAATAATCATAATATTAATAATCTATCAAATTATTCAATTTTAGCATTTATGGATATATCGTTACAACGTTTGACCAAAAGGTGACTCTGTGACAACTTTTTGAGCACCTTCAGGGCATAGTCTCGAAGACACATACTGACTTTAATAACAAATTGCTAATGCTTTTGTAAAATATAAAAATTTTTGACAACTCAAAATGGCTGACCTGGGAAAATCGGCATGCTCTGCTCGATGTAAAGAGACCATTTTTATGAATTTTGCACAAATTGTTGAGAAGTTATGACCAAAAAAAAGCAGTTTTTTTTTTTGTATCTCCGGACCACTAGGGGGCAGTGCGCCGAAACGCTGCAGCTAACTTCAGACCATGGTTGTGATAACACACACCGTGTTTGGTGTGAATACGTCAATGCATTGGAGATAACACCTTAAGTCAATTTTTGCAAGCTCTATGTTTGATTTGTTTGCAAGTTAATCAAAAACGTTTTTTTTTATCAACTTGAATTCCATAATTTTTGGTCAGCATAGTCTGTAGATCAAGTGATTAAATTTTGCTGAAAATCGAACTAACGGCCTAGGACAAGTTTGTTCAAATAGGTTTTACGAAAAATTCAAAATAGCGGAAACATTTTTCATGACAGAAAATCACGTCATGGGGTGCGTTTGAATCCGAATTTTGATAGTAGCCCATTAGGTTCGAAAGTTATATGTAATAACATAAGTGAAAATTTGTGGCGCTAGAAAAAAAATGGTGGCGCAAGAGAGTTTGAGTTAGAGAGTCCAAATTTGTTTTAGTTTGCGCCAAAGTTTGCGCAAATGCTGCAAACAGTTCATAGGGCTACCATAGACTTCCAGAGAGGAAGAAGAAGAGGAAGCCAGAATAATAATAATAAGAACCGGAACGAATACAAAAGGCATGGTTTCCGCTACATTTATTTTTCCATGGCGGGGCGCCACACCAAAATTCCCCCTTGCCACTGCTACATCACTACTCATTCAAAACATTCAGTTGTTGTTGTTTTTTTGTAGCGGGTTATAATCACACCAAAATGTGTTAAAAGGGAAGTGAATTATAACAGAACTAATTTTTCTGTAACCGTAGTGCTGTGCGTTATTTGTTTATTGACTGACTGATAGGTGCGTGATCCTTGAGGCCAGCAAACACGGCGTAGCTTTCAGTTAAGATGAACATGGTTTCCATAATTATACTTTATAGATAATGCTTTTGAATGCTTTAAAATTTATAGATGGCTTTATCTTGCTGGAGTTTATGGCTGTTTCACTCTACTTCAGGACACATTATTGCTGCTCTGTAGGTCTGTTGGAGACATTCATCAATATTTATAGCAAATCTAATAAATGTTGGAGACACTCGTTACATAAACGCACTAAATCACACTTCAGCAGCGTTTATTTGAGAGCGCACAAGAAAGTGAGCAGCGTTTATTTGAGGGCGCGCAAGAAATTTTGTGCACAAACAGAGGAAATCGGCGCGCAAGCAAAGAGATTCGCATGCTCGTACTACATAAATGCGATGCTGACTTGTAATACTGCGCTCACAACTTTTGTCACTAAAATAACACCACAAGTAGTTGGTAGATCTGTGTAAAAGGCTCAACAGAGTCTGCCGCCACAGCTAGAAAAAATCCTAGAGGTAACTGATAGGGGCCTAATAAAGATGACACAACAATAAATGTTAATAATATTAATAACCACAAACTATATATAATACAATTTTAGATGTTTACATTATTTTGTTAATAAAAAATATTGATAGTAATGTAGTTGTTGTTTCTTATTATGAATAACAACAAAAACCACAGACAAACAATAACGACACATGCTAGTAGGGCTGCACAATCATGCAAAAATCTGATATTGCGATATTTTGTTTTTCTTCGATTTAAATATTGCGATATGAATACAGTTTCACAAAATAGTTTAAGATGCTCTATTTGACAAGTTTCAGGGAGTCTAACAGTACTCAGGAGCAGACATTGAATACAAATCATCACAATACAAAACAAACGATTGCTTTGTCTCGTTTCAAGTCCAGATATCTAAAAGTTCCTGTAGATCAAGTAAAATAGTGTTTTGTTTTTGCCTTCAAAAGAAATGTTAATTACGAGTTTTTCCTAGAAACAAGACTAAAATTACATAGTCTAGTGGTTAGCGTGTCGACATATGGTGCAGTAGCACGTCAGGGCGTCCCGAGTTCGAATCCCGGCTCAAGGACATTTCCCTGGACAACCCCCCCCCCCCTTCACCCCCCTTCTCTCTCTAACTTCGCTTCCTGTCTAAATACTGTCCTATATAATAAAGGCAAAAAAAAAAAAAGACTTTCTTTTTGCGCACAATTCGTATAAACAATTCATCTTTGTTACACCTCCAAACATACTTTGTTCTGTGGCTCCTGGTCAACTAAAATCCAGACTCAACATTGCATACCTTGCGATGTAACTATTGCCAATGCGCACATTGAGATATCGATGGTGAAACGATATATTGTGCAGCCTGTCATACAAGTAACATTCACAATACATTCACTTGATTCACTTTTTTTAAGCTGTCAACATGACTAGCATTTCAAATACCCACTAATATAGGAATATGTGAAACAATCCTGCAGAGTGTCTCCACTAGTCTAGCATGTGTGTGTCTGTGAGAAACAGCAGATGTGATCCTCAGGAGGGTTTGTTAGCCTCAGGTGAGTTACGACCGACAGCACAGACCTGCTCATCCTCACGCGTCTCTTTCATGTCCAACAGAAGCTGCTTCAGGAACTCCAAAAGCTGCTCCTGGAGGCTATACTATGTAGATTATGTACAAATATGCTCAGGCATTTCCCCATAGCGGTGTTAGCGCTGACGCTAACACCGCCTGTATGTGTGTGTGTTTTAGGAGATTATAAATGAGTATAACATGGTTAGCTTGAGAGCCGTGTGTTTGAACAGGCTGATACTGGCCACTTGTAATCGCCAACTGTTTGTTTTTGTGTCTGTGGGGCAACAGAGCTTCTCCATTGGACAATTTTAAGGTGTTTGTTTTGGTACAACAGAAGCTCATCCTCACGCTTAGTTTTGTTTAATGTAAACATGAGCACTGAAACAAACCGCCTCAGGTGCTTTAAAGCACTTGACGTGTGTCTGTTTAGCATCAGCAGAGGATTAGACCTTGTTTGCCCTCGTTGGAAGTAGAGATTTGCGGAAATGAGATTTATCCAATTACAGGACATATTAGCGATTAAATCAGTAATAGCGTAGGCTAAAGCGAGATGTTTATTATGCAGATTTTATTTGCAGTTTAATGTTATAATATCGTTTAGGATTTGTAAAGTCAATGCAGAGTTTTTAAAATGACTTTAGCAAGAAATAAGGTTAAAATTCAAACAACTGTTTATTGTTTTTTTTTTTTTTTTTGCAAGGATACATAATATAGTGAAAAAATTACTTTAAAACATTAAAAAGATTTATAATGGTGCAAAAGAGTCTCTCTTTAATGTTCTAAAGTAATGAAAAAATGGATTTTACATTTCACAACAATGTAAAGCAGAACAACTGTTTTAAACATTGTTATTATTATTAATAATAATAACAACAACAATATGTATAATCATAATTTTTGAAACAACTAGATAGAAACAAAATTATTTTATGAACAGTAAAATAAAAATAAATAATAATAATAATATATATATATATAGTATGTCACAAAAGTGAGTACATCCCTTACATTTCTGCAAATATTTATCTATAACTTTTGATTTCTTTTGAATTCATTCATTCATTTTCTTAGTCCCATTATTAATTCGTCGCCAGAGCAGAATGAACCGCCAACATTTCAGCACGTTTTAGCTAATTAAAGCTAATTTCTCAAAGGCCAAACTTTCTAAAATATACCCCATTGTTTCAGATATGTGTGATAAATGTAAACCTTCACCATGTAACCGTAGTCTTATGTTTTTATTTTGTCCCAAGTAGCAAAACTATTGGTTTACATTCTTTAAAATAGTTTTGTTGTATATTTGGGGGGTCAAGTTAGCTGTTTGCCCTTTAATTGTGATCTTTGATGATCCCTCTTAGTGTCAGTATTTATTTATTATTTATTTATTATTATTATTATTATTATTATTATTATTATTATTTTATTTTTTTCAAATGTTGATTGTTTTATTTGGGGATTGTTTTGTTGGGGCTAGATAGAATTGTACAGTGCATCTGGAAAGTATTCATTGCGCTTCATAATTTTCCACATTTTTTATGTTACAGCCTTATTCCAAAATGGATTAAATTAATTTATTTCCTCAAAATTCTACACACAATACCCATAATGACAATGTGAAAAAAATATATTTTTTAAATTGTTGCAAATTTATTAAAAGTAAAAAACCTGAAAAATGACATGCACAGAAGTATTCACAGCCTTTGCTCATTACTTTGTTGATGCACCTTTGGCAGCAATTACAGCCTCAAGTCTTTTTGAATATGATGCCACAAGCTTGGCACACCTGTCTTTAGGAATTATTGCCTATTCCATTTTGCAGTACCTCTCAAGCTCTATCAGGTTGGATGGGAAGCGATGGTGTACAGCCATTTTCAGATCTCTTAGGAGATGTTCAATAGGATTTATGTCTGGACTCTGGCTGGGCCACTCAAGGACATTCACTGAGTTGTTATGAAGCCACTACATTGATATTTTGGCGGTGTGCTTTGGGTCATTGTCCTGCTGGAAGATGAAGTGTCGCCCCAGTCTGAGGTCAAGAGCACTCTGAAGCAGGTTTTCATTCAGGTTGTCTCTTCACTTTGCTGCATTAATCTTTCCCTCTATCGTGACTAGTCTTCCAGTTCCTGCTGCTGAAAAACATCCCCACAGCATGATGCTGCCACCACCATGCTTCACTGTAGGGATGGTATTAGCCTGGTGATGAGCAGTGCCTGGTTTTCTCCAAACGTAACACCTGGCATTCACTCCAAAGAGTTCAATTTTAGTCTCATCAGACCAGAGAATTTTGTTTCTTATGGTCTGAGAGTCCTTCAGATGCCTTTTGGCAAATTTAAGGCAGGGAGCTTCCGTCTGGCCACTCTACCATACCGGCCTGATTGGTGGATTGCTGCACAGATGGTTGTCCTGTAAGGTTCTCCTCTCTCCACAGAAGAATGCTGCAGCTCAGGCAGAGTGACCATTGGGTTATTAATCACCTCCCTGACTAAGGCCCTTCTCCCCCGATCACTCAGCTTAGATGGCCGGCCAGCTTTAGGAAGAGTCCTGGTGGTTCCAAACATCTTCCACTTACGGATGATGGAGGCCACTGTGCTCATTGGAACTTCCAGAGCAGCAGAACTTTTTCTATAACCTTCCCCAGCCTTGTGCCTCGAGACAACCCTGTCTCTGAGGTCTACAGACAATTCCTTTGTCTTCATGCTTGGTTTGTGCTTTGACATGCACTGTCAACCTTGGGACCTTATATAGACAGGTGTATGCCTTTTCAAATCATGTTCAATCAACTGAATATACCACATGTGAACTCCAATTAAGCTGCTTAAACATCTCAAGAAGATCAGTGGAAACAGAATGTACCTGAGCTCAATTTAGAGCTTCACAGCAAAGGCTGTGAATACTGCTGTACATGTGATTTTTCAGGTTTTTTATTTTTAATAAATTTCCAACAATTTCAAAAACTCCTTTTTCACATTGTCATTATGGGGTATTGTGTGTCGAATTTTGAGGAAATGAATGAATTTAATCCATATTAGAATAAGGCTGTAACATAAACAAATGTGTAAAAAGTGAAGTGCTATGAATACTTTCTGGATGCTCTGTAAATGGTGTGTGGGTTGTTGTGAAATGTAAAATGCTATTTGAAAGAATAAAAATTAAATGCCAAAAAAAAAGTAATGTCAAGAGAATTGTTCAGAGAATTTCTAGAAAATGTTTAGAGAGAGGAAAAAAAATGAAGACATTCAAAAAAAACTTCTGTAATGTGTTTGTAGGTTTAAAGACGTATCTGATCTCGGGTCGGAAGCTGGGCTCTCAGTGTGGATGTTCACAGCTCAGTTTGGGCCAAGACTTTGGCGAGACGTTAAGTCCGTCCTCAAATACACACACTCCAGATCACACACACTGCCCCATTGCAGAACCACCATCGCATGGCAAGGTACGCCTTCTCAAAACACACACACATGAGTAGTTTTCCATTTTTAAACAAACTGGCATACTTAATTTGTTGTTTGTGTCCTTCTCTCCACAGGCTGGGTTTATACCCTGTAGCATCTCCATAGACGTCGTTGACAATCCAACAACAGATGAGGCAACTCAAAATGGCTGCCAGGACGAACATCGAGCCAACAGCAGCAAGGTACATGATGAACCAAACTAACGGTTATGAACAACATGGTGTACTCCATTTCAGCATGTACAGCAGTGTACTCCATTTCAACCAAAGATGCGACTTAGACTTATGTGCAAAACTGAATTATCCAAAGAGTCAAAGAGAACAAAATCATCACTTCCTGATAAACTGGAGCCAAATATCAAAAAGAAAACTGTAATTTGCTGCAGTAGGAGAAGCCAATATGCATCTTTTTTTCTTTTATACTAAATTACATTTCAGGGCTCAAAATTGCGACTGTTTTGGTCGCATATGCGCCCGAAATTTTATCTATGCGACCTCAAAATATATTTGGGAGCATTTGTGCGAGTGCATAAAATTGTTGCGTGCGACTGATTTTCAAAATGTTCACCGCATGCGCGGATTTAGGACACTTTCACGCAGAATGCATCTTGGCACTTGAAATGCAGCGCTCAGGAACAGTTTAAAACTGTTGTCATGTCAACTTGCTGCAGTAAGCAAAGCCTGTAATGCTTGCCCCGACTTCGCACTCTTTTTATTGGCCCACTGCTCTAGAACTGAACGCGAATAGATTAGTTAAAATCAGCTGTCAATCACTCAGTCAATGCCTTCAGATGACAGGGAGAGCTACACAACCGCAAAAATGTAAAGCGCTGAAGATGAGAATGAAAACAACACAGACAGATTTAGTTTTAGAAACACCTAAAGCTACAAATAATGGCACATCTGATTACTGATCATGTGTTGAATGTTAATCCACCATCTACACTTTTCAAAGTGTGGATAAAAGATTTCCAGTGGCTTCAAGTCCGCTATGAAAATGACTAAAGCATTCACTGTAAAGTCTGTGAGACGGAATTTTCAGGTAACTGTTTGCCACATCTACACATTTTAATCACGAGAGGTTCTGGTTAATCCTTCATTTAATCGCCAGATGCTGTCAGCCGTGCAGCTATATGTAAAAGTTAACACCACGTACACCATCGTAAAAGGGCTTGCGCTGATTAAGATTAAACTAATATTGCAGCTCATGAAAAGACCGGTATTGCTATTAAAATGACGTATGCAAATAATAAGGTATATGTCAAAAGCATCTGTGCAGTATCAGTTATCAGTTAACATGCTAACAACATGTTAAATCATGCTAGAATCATGCTAATTATATAATAATTCATGTTGGAATCATGCTAACAACATGTTCATTCTTGTTAGAATCATGCTAATAACATGCTAATTTGTCATGTTTATGCATGTTAGAATCATGCTAATTAATGCTAGAAACAATTTAACAACATGCTAATTCATGTTGGAAACATGGTAACAACATGCTATTTCATTTTAACAACATGCTAATTCATGCTTGAATCATGCTAGTATCATGCTAATTCATGCTAGAAACATGTTAACAACATGCTGAATTATGCTGGAATAACAACATGGTAATTCATGCTAGATCCATGCTAACAACATAATCAATGTTAGAAACATGCTAACAACAGGCTAATTCATGCTAGAATCATGTTATATGTTCAGTCATGTTGGAATCATGGTAACAACATGCTAAAATAATGCTAATAACATGCTAATTTGTTAGAATCATGTTTATTCATGCTAGAATCATGGTAATTCATGCTAGAAACAATTTAACATGCTAATTCATGTTGGTAACATGCTAACAATGTGCTAATTCATGTTGTAAACAAGCTAACGACATGCTAATTCATGTTA
The DNA here is from genome assembly GCF_903798145.1 of Danio aesculapii. Lineage (NCBI taxonomy): Eukaryota > Metazoa > Chordata > Actinopteri > Cypriniformes > Danionidae > Danio > Danio aesculapii. Next base: position 25,946,353 of record NC_079456.1, on the reverse strand, counting down.
GAATCATGTTAACAACATGCTAATTCAATGTTAGAATCATGCTAATAACATGCTAAGTTGTTAGAATCATGTTTGTTCATGCTAGAATCATGGTAATTCATGCTAGAACAATTTAACAACATGCTAATTCATGTTGGAAACATGCTAACAACATGCTAATTCATGCTAGATTCATGGTAACAACATGCTAATTCATGCTAGATTCATGCTAACAACATGCTAATTTGTTAGAATCATGTTTATTTATGCTAGAATCATGCTAATAACATGCTAATTTATTGGAATCATGTTTGTTCATGCTAGAATCATGCTAATACATGCTAGATTCATGGTAACAACATGCTAATTCATGCTAGAATCATGCTAGTTATATGTTCATTCATGTTGGAATATTGTTAACAACATGCTAATTCATGCTAGAATAATGCTAATAACATGCTAATTTGTTAGAATCCTGTTTATTTATGCTAGAATCATGCTAATAACATGCTAATTTGTTGGAATCATGTTTGTTTATGCCAGAATCATGCTAATTCATGCTAGATACATGGTAACAACATGCTAATTCATGCTAACAACATGGTAATTAATGTTATAACCATGCTAACACCATGCTAAATCATGCGAAATCATGCTAGTTATATGTTCATTCATGTTGGAATCATGCTAACAACATGCTAAAATAATGCTAATAACATGCTAATTTGTTAGAATCCTGTTTATTTATGCTAGAATCATGCTAATAACATGCTAATTTGTTGGAATCATGTGTGTTTATGCTAGAATCATGCTAATTCATGCTAGATTCATGCTAACAACATGGTAATCAATGTTGGAAACATGCTAACAACATGCTAAATCATGCTTTAATCATGCTAGTTATATGCTAATTAATGTTGGAATCATGCTAACAACATGTTAATTCATGCTAGAATCATGCTAATAACATGCTAATTTGTTAGAATCATGTTTATTCATGCTAGAATCATGCTAATATCATGCTATTACCAATCACAGACACACAGGTCTACTTTAAAGCTTTTTACTGGCTTGTTTCAGTCTTTAAAGCAGTTACGTTGTTGACTGCAGGGATCTTAAACATTGTTTTAGCCAACTTGATACTTTTTCAAACTAAATAAACTACTTCCCACAGGCTTTTTCAAGCCACCATAAAGTTTGTCCTCAAACTTTAACATCTAGTTAACCTAGTTAAGTCTTTAAATGTCACTTTAAGCTGAATACTAGTACTGTATCTTGAAAAATATCTAGTAAAGCATTATTTACTGTCATCATGGCAAAGATAACAGAAATCAGTTATTAGAAATTAGTTAATAAAACTATTATGTGTAGAAATGTATTAAAGAAACCTTCTCTCTGTTAAACAGAAATGGGGACAAAAATACACTGACTTCAGCTGTATACAGTATATAAACAGAAAATGTATACGACAATCATCTTGGATTAATTGAGCAGGCTAAACTCTTTTGCAAGATATTCCTGTTCACCTGAATCTGCAAAAGAAAGTGTCTTTTGATGTTAAGTTCTGTTTCTCTGCACAGTTTCCCGCAGGTCGCAGTCCTAAAACCCTGAATGGGCTGTTGAGTCCTCTGTGTGAGGAGCGGGTGAGAGTCAGCCAGTCGTCTCTGTGTGACAAACTCCAGGAGAAGGACCGCAGCTGGGCCGGAAGTCTGGCTGCAGAAGGCAAGGACCACTCGGCAATCCTCCCGCTGCGCTCCAAAAACTTCAGAGAGAAAAGCGACGCGCACTTTGTGGAGGTGATAAAGGAAGACAGGTGAGCGTGAGGAGATTCATTTGACTGTTTCTTTATGTAATTCAGTGTGTCATTTCTGTTCTTTTGCACTTTTTTTTGTTAGTCTGATGAAGGATTACTTCTTCAAGCCGCCCATTAACAAACTGAGTCTGAACTTCCTGGAAAAGTCTCTGGAGTCAGCTTACCGCACCAGCTACTATGAGCAGGTACAACTCTTCAGTTCAATTAAATTCATATTTATTTCTATTGCACATTTACAATGTAAATTGTGTCAAAGCAGCTTAACATAGAAGTTCTAGTAAATTGATAGCATCAGTCCAGTTTTCAGAGTTGAAGTTCAGTTTAGTTCAGTTCAGTGTGGTCTAATTGTACAAACACTGAAGAGAAAATCCATTGATGCGCTGCTCCACAAGTCCCAAAACCAAGCAAGCCAGTGGCAACAGTGGCGAGGAACAAACTTCACCCATTGATGAAAGTAAAGGAGAAAAAAAAACTAGGGTTATTATATTTACTTTTAAATTAACATTTTTATCTCTTACTATTATTACTATTACTAACATATAATATTTCAGTACTTCTGATAATAATGTACATCTAGGTGATTTGTTATTGATGAATATAGCCAGACAGACTTATTGGGATTATAAGACTGAAGGGTTTTATTTTGCAAACAACTATCTGGATGTACTTTATCCTGCTTTTTACACTGCTACTTGACACAAAATGTAATTATTTGATTTAAAACATTGCTCTGAGTCATATTAGTTTATTAACTCAGAAATTGAAGTGGCTGAGTGGAACATACACTAACCATACTATTACTAACCATATTATTCAGCCATAAGATGGCGCCAAACAAGCAAAAACAGAAGCGCGACAAACATAAATGAACGTATTTACTGACAGTCAAGAATAAGGATGCATGATATTGGAAAAATCGAACATTGCGATATTTATTTATTCTGTGATACACATTGCGATATGAATACAGTTTCACTAGATGTGTTGAATAACTATTTGGAAAGAATTGATCATTTTAGATTGATTGGGATGATTCTGTAGGAGAGTGCATATGCATACAATATAAAAAACAATCTACAAGCATAGATCAATTCAATAGAGAAAAATATACTAATTAAATAAACAGCGTTTTATTGTTTTCCGAGGAGTTGAACTGGATTGAGGTATATAGTAGTTGAATAATCAAATGTAAAATAATACAGCATAGTCTTCATTAAATAAACAATTCAATAGAATTTATCATTTTTAATTTGTCAGAGTTACAAACGGTACAATTTCTTAGGCCTGGATACTTTTTAAAACCCTCACACAAGCCTCAAAAAACACTGATATGAAATAATAAATTATAATTCAGACTGAACATATACTCGTGATGTGACTATTACGAATGTTCACATCAATGCTAAAGCCATATATTTTGCAGCCCTAGTCAAGATGATTTAAAGCACTCGGATGAATGTGCGTTAGCAGTTGTTATCTGGGAATAAAATAACTTGGAATGTCGTGACTGGCCAATCAGAATCAAGTATTGTGTAATTTATACAATAAAATCAGTGCATTTACCAAAATAATTACTCTGATGAGCTAAAATCTGTAGTTTGTGAAGAAATTAATTGTTTGAACAGGTTGTTTTTACGAATTGAAAACCATTTCCATCTTGTCTGAATCTTAAACGAATCCGTTCTTTTGAGACCAGAGTGTCCGTAGATTCTTAAGTATTTAATGTTGATATATCTGTTTAAGAAATTTAAGGCCCTTAAAAAGTATTAAAAAGTCTTAAATGCCAATTTACTAGGTATTACTTTTTTATCAGTATGCTAAAGTTTTCCTGAATTTAATCTTTGAATATTGGGATGCTGTGTAGTTTTTCGGAAATCGACAAAATCCTGCTAGATTTTACATCAATCTGCTTTGTTTACTGCAGTAACGAGGGAAACACTGTTATTCCTGCTGTTCTATAGGCACCACCTGCTGGATTAGCATTTTTATTCAGTATATGAATAATTTTTTAGTTTAGTATTAGTTTCTTACAATCAGTGTTTAGTAAATATACTGCAAGTTAAAATGTCGGCGATGAGGTCTTAAAATGGATGGAAAGAGTCTTAAAAAAGGACTGAAAAGGTATTGCATTTCATTCTCTGAATCCTGTATATACCATGGAGACTCCTATTAAAATTGAGATTTTGGGTTTTTCGGCTTTAAGTCTAATGTAAAGCAAACATCCAAAATACACTCAAGTAGGAATTTAATTTTGCTAACTGACAACTGCCACTCATTAACTGAATATTAACCGTTAACTGCCCTGCTGAAAAATCCATCTTAAAGCAGCCTAGGCTGGTTGACCAGCCTGGTTTTAGAGGGTTTTTTTCCATTTCCAGGCTAGTTTCCAGCTATTTCCAGCCTGGTTTTAGCTGGTCATCTCACGCTGTTCAAGTGCGCACGCTGCATGATGAAAAGACAATGACAACGCGCGCATATGCTGACTTTTTGTAAACAGTTTTGTTGTTTAAATATGATATTGCATTAATTTGCATACATGCCTTATAAGCTGTAAAATGAAAGCTGTAGCCCATTTATTGTGTTTATGACGCAGATCCAAAAGGCTATCAGCATCAGCGCTGGTTTGGCATCAACTTGTCTGTGTCAAACTGCAATATTCTTCTTCCATTTTGCGTCTTTGGCAAATATGTCTGTAGGCAGGTGTGGTTGCATGTTACCATCCCTTGAGTTTCCAAATATGTGTTGTAGTTTCACATTAAGGGGCCGATCGCAGCGATCGCACTTTTCCGTTCCAGAAACACGAGGCGCATCACTGCCTTTTATGTTGACAAGAAAAAAAGAAGCACGATACTATTTTTCATGTCACTATAGGAAACGACTGAATCAGCCAGGTATTGTTTGTGCGCGAGTGTTGCTGTCTATGTTGTTATAATTGTAATATTTAATAATATTGTGAAATTTAAGATTTGTAAAGTAATGCAGCTCTGGATAACTTGGAAACCGCGAGAACTAGTCTGTCCTTCATCTTAAAAACACTCGTGGCCGTTAGTAAACCATACAAAAGATGCCCAAAGATGTCATCAGCCCCTTATGCAGCCAAACTTAAAAAAAATCTATAAAATAATTGTTTAACTGAGACCATTAATTGGTTAAAAACGCAGCCTTTAATCGATTATTTTGAGCATCCCTACACTCAAATGCTTCTTTTAATGCACTCAATCAGCTTGTGTGTGAGTTTGTACATTTATAGATTTACTATTTTATTGATTTCTTTATTCTGAAGGTTTTTTTATTGAGGGATATTTTCATCCATAGCATGTCCGATTATATACAAACTGTAATTCTACATTTAATTCAGTTTTTTTTCTCCTGTCACCTTTCTGTTACTCCAACGTTCAGATTTTAGCTGGAAATATGTACAAATTGGCATCTTTTTAAATTAAGACCTCATTTACATATTTAAACTTCTACCGTTTTAGAAAACGGTGGCTCAGTGGTAAGCACTGTTGCTGTACAGCAAGAAGGTCGCTGGTTCGAGTCCTGGCTTGCCCAGTTGGCATTTCTGTGTAGAGTTTGCATGTTCTCACTGTGTTGGCATGGGTTTCCTCCGGGTGCTCTGGTTTCCCCCCCACAGTCCAAAGACATGCGCTATAGGTAATTTGAATAAACTAAATTGGCCATAGTGTATGAGTGTGTGATTGTGTGTTTATGGGTGTTTCCCAGTATTGGGTTGCAGCTAAAAGGGCATCCGCTGTGTATAACATTTGCTGGAATAGTTGTCGATTCATTCAGCTGTGGCGACCTCTATGGAACAAAACCAGTGCCAAAAGTGTTGAAATAAAAAAGCTTGTCGAATAGCACTAACTGAAAAAAAAATACATTGAATTAACAACTGCTTACATTGTAATGACTTGAATTTCCAGGGTTTGTATTTTTAGGTCCTGAAATTTAACATAGCATAAATTTAACATAGCATATTCAAAACACATTTTCATACTCAACTTCAATACTTCAGATTCAACTTCCAGACTTCACTGCCAAAATATTCAGCTCTGTTTAAAAATACCATGGATAATATTCAATAGGCAATTTTCATCTCACTTTATTTGTTCAAAATTTGTTCCATAAATTCAGTGGTTCAAATTCGGCTGTTCATTATTGACCTTATTCTAAAGTGCGGAAGTGCGCCTGTTTTCACGATTGTTTTAGAACTTCCGATTAGGTTCGCTATGGAAAAAATGTCTAGGAATAATAAACAGCAGAAAACGGTCAAACTACTTGCTCTACAAACAAATGTTTGCATTACTATACAGACCAAGTAGAATAATATAATAAGAAAATATCAGTTTGCAACATCAAGCAGCCTAACGAGCGGTTTTTAACATCTAAAAATGAATGAAAGTGAATGAGACCGGAAGTCTAGAGCCAAAAAGATTCACAGGGCTGCGCCCACTGGTCGGGAAAGAATAAGGTGAATAGTTACATCTGGGAACTACAGGAAAAGCAATAGATTGCAGACTGACTGCTTTTATTACCGGCAGGTGAAGATTTTAGTCTGCATTCTATTGCTTTTACTGTAGTTCCCAGATCTAATGTTAAATTTTAACAGCGGAATTTGAACCACTGAATCGATGGAAGCGAATTTTCAGGACCTAAAAATACAAACCCTGGTAATTCAAGCCATTAAAATGCAGCAGCTGTTAATTCAATGTATTATTTTTTTCAGTTAGTGCTATTCGACAAGGTTTTTATTTCAATACTTTTGGCACTAATTTTGTTCCATAGACCTCTAAAATAGAGACTAAACTAAAGAAAAATGGATGAATAAATGAATGAATGTTAGAAAACTTGTAATTCAAAAATATTCAGCTGCAGCTTCTTGCCTTTAAAATCTGATCTCATATGAATATGATCTCTCAGTGAGTAAATGAATTTCATTAGTAATCCATTTAAATCCATTTAGTAATGCATTTAAAATGTCTATTCCGACTATTCTAGTGAATCAGTCAGTTCTATAAGTCTAAAAAGCTGTAACTGTAAATGAAAAAGGAACTGTAAATGTCAGTGATGTATGGCCCTCTTGTGGTGTTTGAGAGTCACTGCAGCGTTTTGATCTGCTGCGTTTCTCCATCAGGTGATGAATCATGTGCCTGTTCAGACGTTTGCGAGTCCAGTGTTCAGCTCTCTGCTAGACGTCCTGCTGTCATGTACTGTGTTTCTGGCTCTGACCATGGCCTGTTTCCTCTACCCGCTGGTGTCCATGCAGACGCCTCTGGCCGCCACACTGGGCCTGGCTATCACTGCTGCGCTGCTGGAGCTCGTCTCGCTCCTTCTGTCCATTCGGTGAGTGGAAAATCATTAACAATCGTTTGAAGAGTTTGATGTGGAGCCCATACAGTTTATGAGAAGCAGCTTTCAGAAATCTGGGAGCTTTTCACATATGCCTTTGAATATGTGCATATATCGGTTATTGGGTTATTTTTGCATGTTAAGTTGTTAAGCCTTCTTTTGTTTTACATTACACCTATATACCAACAATGGAAATCTGTCATGTAAATTACACAATAATATTAATAGTTGTTTAAATATATATTATAATAATTTTTTTAAATAATTATGTTTATTGGATTTTCTTAATAATACAGACATAGCAATACATCTTCAAAAGACATGCAAGGAAAAATATCAACACAAAACAATGAAGATAAACAAAAAAGGGGGAAAAAACTCAGTTGAACAGTTGAAGTCAGAATTATTAGCCTTTGATTTTTTTTTTTTTTTTTTTTTATATTTCCTAAATAATGTTTGACAGAGCAAGGAAATTTTCACAGTATGTCTGATAATATTTTTTCTTCCAGAGAAAGTCTTATTTGTTTTATTTTGGCTAGAATGAAAGCAGTTTTTAATTTTGTATTTCAATTTTGCCCCTTTAAGCTAACTTTTTTTTCCGATAGTCTACAGAACAAACCATCGTTATACAATTACTTGCCTAATTACCCTATCCTGCCTAGTTAACTTAATTAACCTAGTTAAGCCTTTGAATGTCAGTTTAAGCTGTATAGAAGTGTCTTGAAAAATATCTAGTCAAATATTATTTACTGTCATCATGGCAAAGATAAAATAAATCAGTTATTAGAAATGAGTTATTAAAACTATTATGTTTAGAAATGTGTTGAAAAAATCTTCTTTAGGTTAAACAGAAAAAAATAAACAGGGGGGCTAATAATTCAGGGAGGCTAATAATTCTGACTTCAACTGTATAAAACAGGGCTACCCCAAATAAAACCGATCAGAAAAAGGGATAAAAACATTGCTTATTTTTCAGATAATAATACAGTTACAATACACCTTTAAGCATGATTGCTTTTACCACTCATTCACATCTGCAGCTGACCGTCAGAACAGCAGAAACCATTGCTACTTCACACACGTCACTTTAGAGCTAGTATTTGAATGATTCTCTAGCGTAATGTCTAAAGCGATGAAAAAACAGGTGATTTTACTGACATTTTGAAGTTATAAGGCTGAACAGCATGAAATATAATCAATCTACAGAGATTTCCCAGTATTTCTCTGTTGAAATCGGGATTTCGCAATAATTAACCCTGAAAAAGCCAAAGCAAAGCAAACACATCGAGTTTCTATGGTCTAAACACAGCACTACAACATACAAAAGAGAGATTGACTTAGAATGTCACTTACCTGATTTATAATGATTTGTTCTGCTGTAGTTTGAAACTTACGCTGAGAAAATGCTGTTTTTCTCCCTTAAGGACCTATTATGCGATCTCTGTCGTCATCTTGTAGTGGAACGTCAATTGTCACATTTTTTGGTCTGCTCAGACAGGCTGATGGATCCTGAATCCAATGCTAAAAAATGATATATATTTAAAATAGGCAATATCCTTAAAAATAATCTGCATAGTTGCAATCTAAACAACTACATTCATGACTAAAAAAACCTCAAAAGTACATTATGTTGTCCAACAGCAGCAATATTTGTCAAACTAACTAAGACAAGGGTGTTGATCAATAGATTTAGGACAACTTTGATAAATGAATTTGAACCACTTCAAATGGTAACTACTGCATATATATCATACACACACATACAGTTTTTTTAAAGCAATCTTTTATTTTGGATGTGATTGGTTTTAGTCCAGCACTAGTTTATATCTAAATTGTATAGTTGTTATATATTATAATTTAATAACATTTATTGTAATTAAACTAATAATTTAAATGTTTATTCATATTTTATATATAATGTAAATCAAATTTATTGTAATTAGACTAATTACTTAATAGTGTACTAGTGTAAAATAATTATTACTATAATTTTACTGATAATGAAATTATATATATTATATATATATATATATATATATATATATATGTATATATATATTTCATATATTTCATATATATATATATATATATATATATATATATATATATATATATATATATATATATATATATATATATATATTTCATATATTTCATATATATATATTTCATATAATTCAGTGAACGTTATATTAATCTCATTTGATTAAAGTAAATTTAAATAATACTATAATCTTTTTATTATTAAGCTAATAATTAAATTTGTATATAATTTATTTGTGTGAATTATTCATTAATTTGATGATTGCTGCCTTTAGTGCTCAGTTACTATTTAGTTTTTGGTAATGCAGTATTTATTATAATGAAGCTAGTTTCACTTTGGTCATGGTGAATAAATCAGTGTATGTGCACCTGTGTTGACCTCTTGCTCTCTGTCCTGCAGTATGATCTTCTGTCTGGACGATGTGCAGAACTGCAGTCGCTTTCTGCTGAAGCTGGTGTCTGGTTGGGTGCCGCGGCATGTGATCGGGGCTGTGCTTGTGTCACTTCCTGCTGTGTCAGTTTTCTCCCACCTGGCCTACAGTCTGCAGCTGCCCATCCAGGTAAACTCATCAGATTTGTATATGAATCGCCATTTTTCTGCCAGACGTGTAGATGATCTAGAAAGAATATTTTGAAAAGTATCGTTGTATGTTTGTTTATTTTTATGTATCATACTCATTTACTATGATGTACCGAAGACACCTGGTAAAATATCCTTCTTTTAACAATAATATGTGTACCAAAAAATCCTGTCAGGCAAATTTTATTATAATATATGACATATTAAAATATTGTTATCATTGGTTATAATAAAACTTGTTTTTAATAAGCATACGCATACATACATCAATCGTTTTTTAATAAGTGACTTTTGCTTTTAAAAATAGATTAATGTCAAGAGCAAAAGTGGCAAAAAAATTACAGGTGACACTTAAATTAAGTCTCGGCAATTTTTTATGAACAAAACACACTGGAAGCTTAGACAAAAGTAACACGGTGTAAAATACAGAGCAGTTTAATTTGAGAAATGGCATTGCCTGTACCCCATCAGCTGACTAAAATTTTATTTCAATGTGGTGTTTGACATGTACACTTCTCATTATTACTATTTATTATTTATCTCATTACTAAGCACACACGGAACCTGCGTGCGCAGATTTTCTGTTTATATACTTATTTAAATCTGTGTAAATTAATATTTGTTCAGTTTTGATGATAATTTCAGTAATATTATTAACTAATATGCAAATGTTTATGCATCTTTCTTAGTTTTATGTATTATATGAGAAACTGACTTTGTTTACCAAATAAGTGGGTCTAATTGGATTTTCATTGTAGACCTTAATAACCTTAAAGTTAAAAAAGATTGTATTTTATTTAATGTATTAAGTTTTTAGTTACTCTACTGTAAAAACGATTCCAGATTATTCCACATAGATTTTTTTTTTCTTTTCTTTTTTTTTTCTTTTTTTTTTTTTTTTTTACAAAATTCTTTGCAGAAATGGCAATAAATGTCTGCAGTTTCTGTCTGATACTGCTCATTATTAGGGCCAGACAGAACCTGCAGACATTTTTTGTTATTACTGCCCAGAATTTTGTTAAAAATCTGTGGATTTATTTTTAAATTTGCGGAATGATTTGGGAGTATCATAACTTAAACCTTACATATGAACTAAAAAGAAATACCTTTTTAACCTGTATTTAATGTTTACAATTCAAATCCAATTAGATCCACTTTATTTGGTAAACAAAGCAAGTCTTCTATATAATATATCTACTAAAAGACAGAAAATATTATTTTACAAACTGTATTGTGAATAAATTATATTAACATTTTCATATTAGTCAATAATATTACTGAAATTAATTTATAAACTGAATAAATATAAATTTGTAAACAAACAGAATAAATGATGGGCTAAAAATCTGCGGAATTCTGTGGAAAATCTACGTGCATCATATCCCAAATCCGTCGTTCCAATGAACATTCACAAACTGCATCGCAAACTTGCACGCTTGCAACTACACCTCTGGAGCTGTAGTTAGAAACATAGTTCCTGGCTGTGTTCTATTCCCAGTTATCCCCCTTATGCCCTATTCCTTTTGAACCTTCCAACTTTTAAACTTGGAATGATAAAAAAACATTAAAGTCATCTCTCTCAGGTGTAATTTACTTTCAAATATTTTTACAGTTCAGTTTTAGCGATCTTCATGTTTACAATTGCACTCCCTTCGCAATGTATCTTATTTTATTCCTTCGCATGTTTTTACCAAAACTAATATTAGATTTTTTTTTTAATGAGTGTGCATGTAAAACAATATAATTTATATATATAAATAGAGTTCTTCTCTAAAGAAGTTGTTACCACCCCGTTTAGAGCATCATTATGGGCTTTTTATGTTATAACTAACGTGATTCAAACAATGGATCTGCAACAGAGAAACTATGAGTTTTGGTAAACTCTCGTCATTACATCGTTCTTTTCCCAAATGATGCATCGTACAATGATAGTTCAGCCACGAGTTACGTCATTGTTTGGGAAACGCACCCCTGAAAGGTTTTGTCCTGGATTGGAGCAAAATGAATGCATACCTCTCTTTTCAATTATATTTGAAAACTATTTTCTTCGTCAACTTTTCTTTTCTGGAAGCTGACATCCCCTCCCATTTAAACACTCACTGCTGTGAAGACTGTTGCCAGATTACAACAAACATCATACAGTGACTGAATGTCATGACACAGCGTTATGCAGGAAACTTTAAATGTTGCCTTTGATTTCATTTTAGACCACCATCTAAAAGACAAAAAATAGTAAAAGTAGTCAATTTACATGTTTAATTCCTTACAAACAATTAATGCTCTTGAAATATGAAAAACAGCAGGAAAAATAAGTATTGAACACATCACCATTTTTCACAGAAAACATATTTCTAAAGATGCCGTTGACTTGTTACCAACAAATTTCAAGTCATCTAATTAGTTTACAAATGAAGTTATATGTAATAAAATGAAATTATGCAGGGAAAAAGTTTTGAACACATGAAGGAAGGGAGGTGAAGAAAGACCAGACAGCAGCTGAAATCTCTCAGTAGTTCTTCAGCATTCCTCTGCCCTTCCTCGGTGTAAATGAATATCAGCTGCTTCAGTACATCGTCTACATTAGGAGGATGATGAAGATGAAACCAGGGTGGACATTTCAGCAAAATAATAATCCAAAACACAGCCAAGGAAACTCATAAATGCTTTCAGAGAAAGAAAATCTAGCCGTAGAATGGCCCAGCCAATCACCTGACTTAAATCCAATAGAAATTACAAAATAAAGCTCGGATAGACAAGACCCACACAGCCATCAAGCATTTTTACATTCCGTTGAAGTCACACATGAGCAATTCATCCTCAATTCAATTAATTTTCCCCGCTCTATGTGTTTGTATGTGATGTGGCTGCGGATTGAATTCTCTCCAGGTGCAGATTCGGACCGAAATCCGTACTTTAAGAATTGATGGTCTGATGTTTTGAGCTGAAAACACATCCGAACAATGTGCTCAAACAATGACAAATGTTTTTAAAACTCAATTGTTAATGCCTGGTGGAAAAACAGAGCTGAAGTAAACATCTGAAGATCCATCTCCCATCAAAAATACTCACCTAAGCTGAATCCCGGACATCTTCATCTTTAAAAGTGTACATTTTCCCCCAGTTTCTTAAAGCCAGTTCCTGATGGCCTGGTAATTACAAGAAGAGTTTTGAAGATTTGAACATGTTGAAAACACTGATACTCAACTACAGAATCTAGCAGCAGACCATGTTTTATAAGTCTCTGCAGGTAATCTCCATAACCCTAGTTTATGATTGGTTTAAGTGGTGTTTGTTTTCCCCCTCTTCTGTCTCTGCAGGTGATAATGTTCCTGTGCTGCGCTCTCATTATTGCCATTATCCAGTACTGTACCTTCTGCCAGCTGAGTTTCTGGATGCGTTCAGCTCTGGCCACTGTCGCTGGTTTGTCTTTGCTCATCCTGCTCTACAGCACCAGCACCACGACCAGGTCAGACATCCTCAGCTTCTCTCATTGGCGTAAACATGAGTAGTGTTTGAATTCATGACATGTAAACTGTGTTGTAGTTTTGTTTTGTTGACTCTTCTGACTGTTCATGATGATACTTGTCCACCGGTGCTGAAGAAATGCACCAAAAATAACACAGGTGTGTCTGGGTTTGTTCACTTTGAATGTTTTCAGCTCATGGTGAATAGAAGTTGACAAAAGACCAACAATGAGTGTAATTCTTTGCATTGTTGTCAATCCCACAAGCCTCTACATAGGGAATTGATAATGGCTGCTCTTCTCCGGTGGACATGTGACTGTCAGAATGAGATTGCTACTTTAGGAAACTGATTTCTGATTTATGACAATAACTGTTTTCTTTTGGCAGCACCACTGATACATTTCCGAGTTTTGGGTGAGTGTTTCTTTAACTGCTGTTCAGATTACTATTCCTAATGCCAACTCTGAAGGTTGATACTGTGTGTGTGAATGTGTGTTCAAAGCATACTGATACATACAGTCGAAGTCAGAATTATTATCCCCCCTTTTGAATTTTTTTTTCTTTTTAAAATATTTCGCAAACGATTTTAAACAGTGCAAAATTCACAGTATGTCTGATCATATTTGTTCTTCTGGAGAAAGTCTTATTTGTTTTATTTTAGCTAGAATAAGCAGTTTTAGCTAGAATAAGCAGTTTTTAAAAAAAAAAAAAAAAAAACATTTTAAGGTCAAAATTATTAGCCCCTTTAAGCTATATATTTTTTCGATAGTCTACAGAACAAACCGTTGTTATACAATAACTTGCCTAATTACCCTAACCTGCCTAGTTAACCTAATTAACCTAGTTAAGCCTTTAAATGTCACTTTAAGCTGCATTGAAGAGTCTTGAAAAATATCTAGTCAAATATTATTTACTGTCATCATGGCAAAGATAAAATAAATAAAAATCTTCTCTCCGTTAAACAGAAATTGGGGAAAAAATAAACAGGGGCCTAATAGTTCTGACTTCAACAATATATATATATATATATATATATATATATATATATATATATATATATATATATATATATATATATATAGATAAATATACAGTCAGAATTATTAAATAATAATAACGTAGAGCTTCTCTCATAAAATCACTTGGAGTTTCAATGAGATAGTTGTATATTTTGGGCTGGATGCTTGGCCGTTTCGTCTTATCCAGTATCCATTGGGAGGGTGTTATCGCAAATAGACCTGTCAGACGAACGCAGCTTACTTTAACGTTAATTTTAGATTTAAAGTCGAATCACTGTGCTTATCACTGGGTGACAAGCTGCTATAATACGCTGAAAGCATTATCTAAATAATATATATAATATGTAATCAATATAACTTATTTCTAAGGCAAACTCTGTACCGCATCAGATGTCATTTCCTCACTGTAAATGTTAGCGCTAATGTTTTTTCTGCCACCTGGCTGCGCGCGCATCCTGACTGTTTACAAACATGGTAATTCATCTATAAAATCAGTGCAATTACCAAAATAATGATTCTGATGAGCTAAAATATGTAGTTTGTGAACAATTTAATTGTCTGAGCAGGTTCTTTATGTGAATTGAAAACTATTTCCGTCCAGTCTGAATCTTAAACAAACAAGTAAATATTTTGCAAGTTTTAGAGCTTCTGCTATTATGATTTGGTAAACCTACTCACTCAGTCAAATATCTAAAATGTTTTCCTCTTTCTCCAGAAATATCAGTAACCAGAGTGCACAAGTGGATCTGTCAAGCGAATCGAACTCTGTGCCCACAGCACTTGACCTGCTCGTCCTAGAGACTGTGCTCTCATTCTTCCTTCTGCTGCTGCTAGTTTGGTTCCTCAACCGGGAGTTCGAGGTCAGCTACCGTCTGCATTACCATGGGAATGTGGAAGCCGACAAGCATCGCATCAAGATTCAGACCATGCGAGATCAAGCAGACTGGCTGCTGCGTAACATCATCCCCATCCACGTCGCAGAGCAGCTGAAGGTGAATCAGAGCTACTCTAAAAATCACGACAACGTCGGGGTCATCTTCGCAAGTATCGTCAACTTCAGCGAGTTTTACGAAGAAAGCTACGAAGGTGGGAAAGAGTGCTACCGAGTACTCAATGAACTCATTGGAGACTTCGACGAACTGCTGCGTCAGCCTGCATTCTCCAATGTTGAGAAGATTAAAACCATTGGCGCCACCTACATGGCGGCGTCTGGATTAAATGGGCAGCAGTGCCAAGAGCAGCCACACCCACACGCTCACCTATGCGCCCTCTTTGACTTCGCCCTTGAAATGATGCACGTAGTGGACGATTTTAACAAAAACATGTTGGGCTTCAAGTTTAAGCTGCGAATCGGCTTCAACCATGGACCCCTGACTGCTGGTGTCATCGGCACAACAAAGCTGCTCTATGACATATGGGGTGACACGGTCAACATCGCCAGCCGCATGGACAGCACTGGAGTTGAGTGCCGCATACAAGTTAGCGAAGAGAGCCACTGTGTGCTCAGCAGAATGAACTACGCCTTTGATTATCGCGGCACTGTAAACGTGAAAGGGAAAGGGCAGATGAGGACTTACCTGTTTCCCCAAATGAACGAGGGCGGAATAGGGTCCACACAAAGCCTGGAAGGCCAGGTGGACAGTTTAGAGCCTAGCACACTTGCCAATACAACAACGCCAACACACGCTGCACCACTAATCCCTCCATCCAACTCTCCCAATGCTGCCTCTATCAGTGGCCACGGTGTGCCTCAGGGTCCTGTATTAGGCCCGTCTCAGATTACTAAGGATGCTATTTCTGTCCCTGAGCTCAAGGAAAAGGATTACAACAGTCCTTATCAAGCACCATCGCTAAGTGGTACACAACCTTCCTCAATAGCACAACTGTACGCGCCGCTAGCCAGACCAGAGACACCTTTACAAGGAGAGGAAGATGAAGCAGATGAGCGTACAAAGCTCAGGGCAGTGGAGTGAATTAAACGTCCTCCCCACCTCAGCTGACCAGCAGTCCTTCCTCAAGAACAGTTCATATCAACGTCTTTTTAAGGGGCTTTTCTGATCACAACTGTTCCAATGAGTAGCATTAGCCTGCATTTGGAATATGCGTTGATAATTGGAGAAATGGGTGCGCTGAGCATCTGCTGTGTGGATCACAGTGTAGCACAGAAGGGAACGAGTGGGGTTCATTTTTCTGATGTTCTCAAATTAGTTTTTTGGTTTTGTTTATAAAGTGCCTTCACAATATCTACGATCACTCGAATGAACAAATCAATGAGATATTTAAACAAATATATCAGCGTGGCTTTTGGAAATATGTGGATGGGGGACGCAAAAATTGTAACGTGTTACACCTCTTATGCCATATTCACTTTATTTCAGTGTATACTTCAGACAAGGTGATTGATAAAACGCTAGTTGCTAATGTATTATGGAGATTCTAAAGAAACATACAGCATATTTGTTTCACTTTCACTTTCAAATAAAACCAAGGAAAGACAAGGGAGGATAGATAAACAACGGACACTTCTATTTACAAAGCCTACATTTAATATCCGATTTATCTGACAGCAACCAATGTAGCTTTTATCAATGGGAGGTAAAAGAGGCTCGCGCACAATAGCAACCTGAACTCGTAAAATTAGTAAAATGGCACAATCGGCCTTGTGTTTAAACAATCAAGATGGCCAAAATCACGCTGTGTGCTCTCGTTCTCCACTTTATTAGAGGAAGATGAATGCATTTGGAAGTTTAGAACAAGTTTGGGGGTTCGGAACATTTTTCGGAGCCTCTAACCTTAATTTCTGAGCACAATTATGACCTATAAGGGAATATCCAAATTTTTCAAACAAGTATGGCACTTATAATATTTGGATGGAGAAGGAATTACTAAATTATTCACTAATTGAGGCCTTCGATGAAGCGTGAACCCATTTTGTAGCTGAATTGTTTATTAATGCATTGACTAATAATTGACTTCATTCAGTGCCTCAACTTTTCCTATCAGAATCAGTCATTCTCCACTGTGATCATGCCAGCAGAGCATAAGTTGGAATCGCCATTGGTAGCATTAGCCTGCATTTGGAATATGTGTTGATAATTGGAGAAATGGGTGCGCTGAGCATCTGCTGTGTGGATCACAGTGTAGCACAGAAGGGAACGAGTGGGGTTCATATTTCTGATGTTCTCAAATTAGTTTTTTGGTTTTGTTTATAAAGTGCCTTCACAATATCTACGATCACTCGAATGAACAAATCGAAGAGATGTTTAAACAAATATATCAGCGTGGCTTTTGGAAATAGGTGGATGGCGGACATAAAAATTGTAACGTGTTACACCTCTTATGCCATATTCACTTTATTTCAGTGCATACTTCAGACAAGGTGATTGATAAAACTCTAGTTGCTAATGTATTATGGAGATTATAAAGAAACATACAGCATATTAGTTTCACTTTCACTTTCAAATAAAACCAAGGAAAGACAAGGGAGGATACATGAACAACGGGCACTTCTATGTACAAAGCCTACATTTAATATCCGATATGTCTGGCAGCAACCAATGTAGCTTTTATCAATGGGAGGTAAAAGCGGCTCGCGCTCAATAGCTACCTGAACTCGTGAAATTAGTAAAATGGCACAATCAGCCTTGTGTTTAAACAATCAAGATGGCCAAAATCACGCTGTGTGCTCTCGTTCTCCACTTTATTAAAGGAAGATGAATGCATTTGGAAGTTCAGAGCATATTTTTTGGAGCCTCTAACCTTAATTTCTGAGCACAATTATGACCTATGAGGGAATATCCATATTTTTCAAACAAGTATGGCACTTATAATAGTTGGATGGAGAAGGAATTACTAAATTATCCACTAATTGAGGCCTTCGATGAAGCGTGAACCCATTTTGTAGCTGAATTGTTTATCAATGCATTGACTAATAATTGACTTCATTCAGTGCCTCAACTTTTCCTATCAGAATCGGTCATTTTTCACTGTGATCATGCCAGCAGAGCATAAGTTGGAATCGCCATTGATTTGATCAATCACCTTGCACTTATGATACCCGTTCACTCCATTTCCTTGAGGAAGATGGGTCACCATAGTCTGCAAGCAGCTTCAATTCAAACATCAATCTCAGCCTTTTTTGAGTGCGCCAATTCTGTTGGAATTTTAATAGCAGCTCTAACTTCATTTTTTTACCCAGAATAGTTGATGTTTTCAGATTGTGCCTGCTTTACTTGCTGATTTTTTTAGTCTGGATGGATTCAGAACACTAGAGATAAATCTGCAGTATATCTTCCGATGCGTCTTACATTTCAGTCAACTATCAAGCGAAGCCATTTTAGCTTCTCACAGCAAGTTGGATCAGTATCATGTATTAAGAATAAGCTGGGCTCTGAGATTTAAGGAAAATCCACCCTCCTCATTTTGTTTACAGAGCAATCACTAGTTTTCCTTTTAAAAAAGAATCCAGTGCCTTATGTTGCCTTCTTTTTTCCTCATTCGTAATACCAGATTGCTTTCAAAATATAGGGACAGCTTTCACAATAGTATGTTATTGTATATTAATATTATTATTATTATTATTTCCTTTTTGATGTGAATTATAATTCCAGGCTCTCTCTCTTTTTTTTAATGTACACTGTGTATCTTTAAATGGAACTTTTCGGGATGGAAAAGGGATTTTTGCTGTTAATTGTGCACTGCTTTTCAGCCATTCACCTATTGAGTTATTGTATCACTCCATTGGCAAAAGGAGCTCAGTGTTGACAGTATTGAATTACTTGTGCATAATGTATGTTGTTTTGTATTAAATGCATTCATATTTATTGGGGCTGTGCATGGATCGGTGCTCACCCACAGAGCCTAATATTAAAAAAGGGCATATTTATGAAAGCGAGCCACTTAAAGAAGGGAACGACACACGGGACGCCTAGTTTCAACATAACAAGCATCTATTTTAGTCCTCGGCTCTGAAAAATTCTGCTAATTGTTTTAATGCCTTTTCTGTAGGTTTTCTGCATTTTAGTTTTGCAATTCTTAAAGTTTAATATGAATCAGTGTTTTTATTTTTTGGCTCTTCACTTCTTCATTTTATTTTGTCGATGGTTAAATCCTAAGTGCATAGGCGATATGTTTGAGGACAAATCTAAAATGCACATAACCGATTTGTTGTGGTGCTCGAGTGTTAAAGAAATGTGCCCTTAAATATGATTTCACATGCTTTTAATAACTGTGTAATAATTATTTAGGCTTTTTTTTGTGTTGGGAATATGTGTATACCAAAGAATTTAAATCGTGTGGGCAGAAACTGCAAGACAGAGCTGTGGAATGTGGACAAGATGTTGTTTTTTTTTCTCCCTTTTTTCTTCTTTTTCCTCAGCAGCACATGTTCCTCGATGTTCTTATGCACAAGAAACACAGCGGGTATTGATTTATAGCCATTATATTCAGGCAAAAAAAAAAGCATAATCTGTATACATTTGCACAGTGCACTCACTTTGTATGTACATATCATTTATTGTTTTATCTGATTTTTATTTTTCAGAATTGATAATACAATGCGCATGTGCCAGATTTCAAGAGTAGAGAAACAAAGAAATGAATTCAGAAATGGCGTGTGTTTGTGTTTTATGTGTCGGAGATAGGAATATGCTCAGATTAATTGGCTGTATTGAATTTTACATGTATGAAAATGAGGTTGTTGGGGGTGGAATTTATGGGGATGGAATATTTACAACGTGACTCTGGAGTTATAAGCCGTATCTTACATTTCTCTCAATTGAGTTATTCATATATTCTGTGACAGGATATTTACATTTGATAGAGAACAAAACTTGATATATAAAAAAACTTTAAAGCTCAGTCTGAATGCAAAACTGATCCGAATGCAAAACTCTGTAAACCAAGGTGGTGAATATTTAACAATGTAATACAGGCCCATAGCCAGCCTGGTGAAAGAGTGGTTCTTTTTTCTCAAACATTTTCTCTAATCTATTTTTCTTTTTGCAGTTATTCGCTTCATTTAACTTTGAGGTTTAACTACTGCCTTTAGTGACATTTTATTTACTATTTTTAGATGGATTAGCTTGTCGGATGGTCGTTATTATAAAGAATAAAGGAATATTAAAAACAAAACTTATTTATACGTATTATTTTTTTATCATATATTAGGGGAAAAAGGAATCTGTTAAGGCTTTAAATTAAAAACTGCATATTAAGGCAAAGTAAATTGTCATTTATTAGGCAAATAACAAACTAGCCAGCACATTTATCTTTCCTGTCAGAATTTGGCCACTTGAATATTTAAAAAACATGATAATAATAATAACGTAGAGCTTCCAGATTTTTCTAGCCTCTTGTAAAAAGTACATTTGAAAATTCATGGATAACAACAATAGCCTAATTAGTATTAAAATTACATTTATGAGCTACAAAATTAACTTTTGGTGCTTCACACCTTTTTTATGTGTCATTTTTTTTCCTTTTAAGAATAAGTTAGAACATGTAGAATAAAAGTTACTTGTAAAATGTATTTAACAATACAGTAGATCAGTAGTGAAAGATGACTTCACTTATGTCAGATTCTTCTCAGTCTTAAGCCTGATTATTTTCACAATTTATGTTGGCATAGCTGTCAAAATAGGACCAATGAGCTCATGTATGGGACAAATTCTGGACCTTTGTCAGTAAGAGGTGTGTCTTTCGAACCACTCGAACCCTCCTACCCTCCCCCCTGGCTATGGGCCTGCAATATGTAGAAACTCAGGACTGTTTTTAAACATGTCTTTTTTATTAGTATATTGTTAAACTATAGTTTAGATTCATTTATTCTTCAGCCTCATTTTCATTCATATTAAATATGATGTTACTGTGATAATATGGTCTAATTAGATGTTTGACAGTTGCTTTAGAGCTATAGGGCCAGACATAATCCGCTGACATTTTTTGGTATTTCGGCTGAGAAAAAAATCTGCAGATTTATGTTGAATTATTTTGGGAGTATTGTAACTAAAAACTTAATACAGTTGAAGTCAGAATTATTAGCCCCCCTTTTGATTTTTTTTTCTTTTTTAAATATTTCCCAAATGATGTTTAACAGAGCAAGGAAATTTTCACAGTATTTCTGATAATGTTTTTTCTTCTGGACAAAGTCGTATTTGTTTTATTTCAGCTAAAATAAAAGCAGTTTTTTTTTTTTTAAACCATTTTAAGGTCAAAATTATTAGCCCCTTTAAGCTGTATATATTTTTTTCAATAGTCTACAGAACACATCATTATACAATAACTTGCCTAATTACCCTAACCTGCCTAATTAACCTAATTAACCTAGTTAAGCCTTTAAATGTCACTTTAAGCTGTATAGAAGTGTCTTGAAAAATATCAAGTCAAATATTATTTACTGTCATCATGGCAAAGATAAAATAAATCAGTTATTAGAAATTAGTTATTAAAACTATTATGTTTAGAAATGTGCTGAAAAAATCTCTGTTAAACAGAAAATGGGGATAAACAGGGGGGCTAATAGTTCAGGGGGGCTAATAATTCTGTCTTCAACTTGAAATAAAAAATAATAATTTTATTTAATGTTTACAATGTAAATTCATTTAGATCCATTTATTTGGTAAACAAAGCAAGTCTATCATAATATTGCTACTAAAAGACAGAAAATATTACTTTACAAACTGCATTGTAAATACATTTTATGAACATTTTAATATTAGTCAATAATATTACTGAAATTAATTTAAAAACTGAATAAATGTAAATTTATACAAGTAAATAAATAGACTCAATGATGGGCTAAAAATCTGTGCGAGAAAATTCTGTGTGGACCTAGCTATAACTCATTATTATTATTATTATTATTATTATTAGATTACTTTTGTCATATGTTAGATGTTTTGGTGTCATGTAAGTTTAATGTGAGGTCAAAAAACAAAATATATTTCACTTCAAAGTAGACAAAAATATACTAATATATTTACGATTGATAAAAAAAAATTCTGTGGGCATCCGCTGCTTAAATATATGCTGGATAAATTGGTGGTTCATTTCGCTGTGGCGAGCCCTGATTAATAAAGGGACTCAGCTGAAAAGAAAATGAATGAATTCTGTTTTGTTAACGTGTAACTTTTAAACGGTGTTAAAGCAGTCGACTATAGTCCTGATACTGGATAAATGTAAACCTAACATGACTTTAAATACTTGTCAGAGAGCTTTTTAACCAGAGGTGCCCAAACTAGGACCTGGGGGCCAAAGTTGGCCCATGTCAACCTTTAATTTGGCCCGCCATCCCATCTGAGAAGAAAGGGAGAATGATGGGGATGGTTTCGAGATTGTCAATTCAAATTTAATGTAACTGTTTTTGTTTGTTTTATTGTTAAAAGCTAACTGAAATGAAATGTTTCAATTAGATGGCGTGAATGAATCAGATTTTGTTTAAATGCTGAGACTTTGGTGAGTAAATCAAGTCAAAGGCAGATTCTGCTCAACTAGTTATAACTACTGAGTTATAAATGTGATTGTTTATGTTTTTATTGCAATGTTATCATTTAAAAAGGTATACTGCATTAGTTAATATGATTTAAAATAATGTTTTCTATTTATTTTTAAATATTATTAAATAAATTAGGAAATTAGCCATGGCAACTTTAATATAATATACTGTAGTTTGGTATATTTACCTTGAGCCCACAGCTCTCATTGATATTTGGCTTTTGGCCCTTCATACGAAAAAGTTTGGGCACCCCTGTTTTTAAACAGTGCATTCGTGGTCGTCTACTGCCTCCAGTGGTCGCTCTGCGCGTTCACAACAGGTTTGACGTAGGGCGTGATTGCGCCGCGCGCTCCCCCTCCCCCTCGGCTCCGTCTATCTGGAAAAAGAAAAAAAAACTTTTTGTATCGAAGGAATCAACAGCCGCCATCTTGTCGCGGCTCGGAATCAGGATTTCGATAGAGCACTATTTTTTATTTTTGAACACGGAGCATCCAAATCGAGCTTTGACGACCCCGTTCAGCGGAAAATGACACCTTTATATCAGCGCGGAGGAATTTTTGGCGGAAAACCCTGGATTTAATCGGCGTGCGTCGGCCACAAAACCCTCGTATATCTGATTTCCCCTTCAGAGCGGCGCTTGCGTCCGTATTTCGCTCCGAGCTGTTATTGTTTACCGGACGCTTTTGGAGGACAGGCAGCGCCGTGGAGACTATTTTGCAAAAATATCTCATTTTTATGCAACCGTGCATTTTTACAAGAAGCCAGAGGATTTTTGCACGGAAAAAATTGACGTCAGAAAATGGATCGCGTGCCGTTGCAGAATTAACGACGCTCGCACGCGCAGACTCCTGTGTTTCTTTTATTTGGGATTTTGCGTTGAATTCGCGGAAAGGAGGCGTTTTCTCTCGGTAATATAACGATGATAATGTGGGTGTTGGGTGTTGGATTATCATGGGGTGAATGGTGGTGGCGACGCGGGGCGCTGTTGCTGCTTTTTTGAGAAAATCCTCCGCCGAGCCGCTCCACACTCCCCACGTCTTTCAAAAGTAAGGTAATATCTGTTTTTCCGACGAAAGGATCCTCCACTTTGCATTTTTGACCCACAACACTCAGCCAGAAGCTCATTTGAATCGCAATGGCAGAAAATGTGCTCGACGTCGGCCCTCCCAATGCGAAGCGGGCGAAGCTGACAGCACCTGCTCCAGACGCTCCAGGTAAAGTCCAGCAGGCCTGATCTCAAAACCTGCAAAATAACACTATAGTAAACTCTCTCAAAGCACTGTAACACATGCCATGTGCCTCGCAGCTGTCCAATGAGACGAGAAACAGTTCAGTTAGTTGGTTTACTGCACCCCAAAATAAAGTTTCTGTCATCATTTGCTCACCCGCATGCTGTTCAAAACTAGTTTGAGTTACTAAAGGAGAAATTCACTTTAAGATCACTTTATTTTCAACAGTGAGAGTGTATTGTCACACAACATTCTCTATGAGTTCTAACAGTTTCCATTTACTCCAGTATAGTGTTTGTAGCGTAGTTGCTACTACACTTAGCATGTCAAGAGTAGCATTGCTTTGCATCCGAGGTTTGAAGAATGACGTTTGCTTGACACGCACTTTGGAAAAGGTTGTGTCAAACATTTGTGCATGTAAGTGTAGGTGAACTCCGCTAATGTCAGTTTTATGATGTATTGCATCAGTCACGCCGTGAAAGCACATCTGACGTTATCTGGTAGAGCAGCACATGGAATCGAAAGCGCACGAAGGAAGGGGACAGATACGTCAGAATGTCCCGGGACAGCTGCTAAAATGAAAGGTGTAGCTTATGGTCGCAATAAAGCTGCATTTTGGTGACTTTTGTTAGTGATTAGACTTTTTAAACGTTTTATAGTTTCATAGATTGCCATGAAATGTATACAGTTATATATTTACTTTTAACCTATAGTTGGTTAAAATCACTTTTGAAAACTTCTTTTTGAAAAATGTATTAAAACCAATAATAATAAAAAACTGAGGGTCTACCTCTTACTGTTGATTGACATGATCAGCTGACTTAAATTCAATTCACCTTTATTTGTATAGCGCTTTTACAATGTAGATCGTGTCAAAGCAGCTTCTCATAAAAGGTCATCGTAAATTGAAACAGTGTCGTTCGGTTTTCAGTGTTTAAGTTCAGTTTAGCTCAGTTCAGTGTGGTTAATAATCACTACTGAGAGTCCAAACACTGCAGATGAAATCCATCGATGTGCAGCTTTACAGATCCCGAACCATGCAAGCCAGTGGTGACAGCGGCGAGGAAAAACTTTACCAATTGGTGAAAGTGAAGAATTAAAAAACCTCAAGAGAAACCAGGCTCAGTTGGGCATGACCATTTCTCCTTTAGCTGCAGTCAAGGCGCAGGAGGCTTAAGACAAGAAGAATTTTAAGAGAAGAAAATTGTTGGTCATCCAGTCTTTAACATTTTAAACACACAGTTGGCTTAGACAGTTCAGACATCTCGTCAGGTTTAGTTGAAATATATAATTGAGTATCATCTGCATAGCAGTGAAAGCTGATCCCATGTCTTCTAATAATGTCTCCCAGGGGTAACATGTATATTGTAAACAGCTAAGGGCCTAAAACTGATCCTTGAGGCACCCCATACTTTACTGGGCTGACTTGTGAAGGCTGTCCATTAATATTCATAAACTGGTAACGGTTAGCTACGTATGACTTAAACCATTGTAAAGCTTGTCCCTGGACACCTGTTGAATTTAAGCAGTCTATGGGGATATTGTGGTCGATGGTGTCAAATGCGGCACTAAGATCGAGTAAAACTAATAGCGAGATGCACCCTTGGTCAGCAGCTAAGAGTTAATCGTTGGTTATTTTCACTAATGCAGTTTCTGTACTGTGATGAAATCTGACTGAAACACTTCAAAAACATTGTTCGTCTGCAGAAAGGAGCATAATTGGGCAGAAACAACCTTTTCTAGTATTTTAGACATAAATGGAAGATGATGTAGTTCACCAAAAAAAGAAATGTAGTTGTTAAAAGTTTTTACTTAAGCACAACATTAAAGGCACAGCATGTTAAAAACATTAGAATTGTGTTTTATAATTCACTGGCTTATGTGCTGATCCCAAATGTTTTGAAGTATATTCACATCCAGAGAAATGAGCAGTTTTAACTAGTGACAGACCATGTGCCGTCATGATAATGAATCATTCATCCTCGATTGCCTGTTGGAATAAATAGTAAACATGGACACACCAAAGACGCTTTGATTTGTTGTTGTGTTTTATTAGACTGCACAGAGAAGCATTGTAACACAAACCTAAAATGTATTTAGTCTGATCAAACAGACGGAGATTGAGCAGATTAAGTAAGTGGTGGACTGTGGCATTATAAAAGCTCCGCTGCTTTCATGCAGCATCACAATCGTCTCTCATCAACAATTGCTTCAGTGCTGTCATTTTACTTTGACGGCTTTAGGGGCCGATCACACCAAACGCGCTTTTTCATTTCAAAAACACAAGGTGCACCACACTGCCTTTTTTGATGACAAGAATAAAAGAAGTGCGGTGCGCTTTTTAATGTCGCAACGACTGAATAAGCTGGGCACTGTGCGAGAGTGTTGCTGTTGATATTAATATTATTTGATAGTGGATATTGACATAACTTATTATTTGCATGCTTCATCTAAATGGCAATAACGGTCTTTTCATGAGCTGTAAAATTAGTTTTTTCTTAGCCCTTTTGCGATGGTGTAGACGCTGCAGGTGCATGACTGACAGTATCGTGATGATTAAATGACTGATTAAATAGAATATCTTGTGCTTAAAATTTGTGGCAAATGAGCTGCAAAGTTTGTCCCTTATGTCCTTGTCCTTTATGGTGAATGGCTTTAGTCATTTTCTTAGTAGACTTTATCCCACTGGAAGTCTTTTATCCACTCTTCACAAAATCTGTCAGTAGTATTTTCATTCTCTCTTACCAGGACCTTTAAATTTTCTCGGCTGTATTCGCTATCCTCTAAAGGAAGGCATTGACTGAGTGATTGACAGCTGATATTAACCAATCCATTCACGTTCAATTCAAGAGCAGTGGGCCAATCAATCAATCAATTATTATTTTTTTTAACCAATATTGAGATTTCGATTTAATTTTGTAGTCAAGCTTCAGCTCAATAATCTGTTTTGTAGCTTTTTACTGCTAAAATTCAGTGAGCGTTAGTCAAAAAAGGAACTGAAAAAATGTTAACTTAATAATTCAAATTTGTTTGTAAATATTCAGAAATTAAACAGTCATTTTACTCTAGAGCAAACAGTAAACAAGTTGAACTCAAATTACTGAGAGAGTGTAGCTTATGTAAAAAAAGAATAACTATAAAAACACAGAACACTCAACTAATATGGGTGATAAGAGCCTTTCTGTAGTTTATATTGTCTAAAATAAAATAATTATCACAGATGCTACACAAAATGTCATGACTTTAAACGTACAGCTGTGGTACGTCAAACTGGCTAAAATTGCTGCGAGACAGAAGTGTATATCTCATATCCTGGATTTAGATGAGTTTTTTTTTCAAGTCCCTCTTTGGTCACTGCATTAAAAGGCATGTGTCTTTAGCAAGGTAATGCATGATGACATTAGTTATCTCCTGGGTAGGGTTGCCCCAGCGATTCGTAAGTTCTTTTTTTTTTTTTTAAGTAGAAGTCCACACTAGGGACTTTGTAACTGCAAGATAGTTTGTAACTAAATTTGTTAACATGTTCTTAAAGCAAACTGTAGCTCTCCGTAAAATCATGCGTATAGTCGCATTGAATGACGTAATATCCAATAAGAAGCATTTAAATCATTAATCTGCTTTAAAAATATAATTTGTCATTTCATTTTCATAGGACAGTTATATATAGATTCATTAGTTGCAGAATTTTATAGTGCATTACATTACAGTCAAGTCACTACAGATGATGCACATGTGAATACACGTGAAAATTTGTGGCTTTAAACGCGAAATATTCCCATATTATTAGTGTCCTGTTTTCCTTTGATATTAATTAGTTTATTAATGTTTCTGAAGCAGCAGACGTCATCATCCCACTTGTCCGCACTTTCCTGTTTGTGTCTTTAAAAAAAAAAAAAAAAATTATATTATTGTGGGCATTCCGCATAGTTCGGTTGGGCATTTCTAAGTGGGCAGAACGAAAGTGTGCTTGCTCAATTGGCTAGTAAGACTTGTCACGCACAGACGCCATGCACGCATTTGCTCTGAGCAGGGGTGATTAAATAATAAATATTTCATATCGCAGCCTCTTGTGATTTAGTGTTTTGGTGCAAAGATGCGTTCTGCATGAATGTCTTCTAAATTTGCGCATACGGGGAACATTTTCCAGTGAAAACTGGTCGCACGACAACAATTTCATGCATTCACACACACGCTCCCAAATATTTTGAAGTCCCATAGATAAAATTTTGGCTGCATATGCGACCAAAACGGTCACAATTTCGAGCCCTGCTCTTAGATTGTCTCGAATCTATCTTGGATTTATAGTTTGTTTAATGAGAAAATATTATACTTCTCTTACGAACACAAACACATTTCAGATGTTCGGTGACATCATCTTTCCCTTTGGTATTTTGTCAGTCATAATGGCAGTCAGGCTAGTCCACTGCTTTGTTTATTTTTTTTGCATTGTTGCACTGTATTAGTGTATTAAACATTACTTCGAATAGTCAATTTGTAGCATCTTCAGCTTTCATTAATAACCACATAAAGGGCTTTTGTGACGGTCACTGTGTGCATGCTAAAGATTTGCATCATGCGTGCAATAACTAGCACTCAAATGTGTTAAGCTGTTGGCTGGCACATACAGGTCACATGAAGTTTAGCATCTTTTACACAAATCAGCATGTAATGTGTCTGATTAACCATGTCTGCAGGCAGCCTGTGTATTTGTGTGCTTATGGTTTAATAGCTGTGAAGTCTTGTTGCACCTGTAGAGACCTGTTTCTCTGGCTTCTGTTTTTAATGCTTGTTGGACCATCCTACTCATCAGCATCCATCTTGCCTGCGTTCAGTACTATTTAATGATGTGTGATGATTTTGACTGGTGAAGTGTGTAATTTCTTTCATTAAGTGTTTTTTCACCGTCAGCTTGAATGTTTTCAGTTATTTACTTGAGAGGTGCTAATGCGCTGTGACTACACCTGTGATGATGGTTTCACAGGAAAGCCTTTTTCACACTCCTGAAGGCAAAGCAAACTAATGTCACTTTAATAGAAGGCGAATGCTTTGTCTGCAAATGTTCTTTGTGGCTAGTCTGGGAACTTCAACCTTAATTTTGGGTCATGATTTTTGCTTTACTTGTTTGTTTTATCATTAGGTAGGCACAGTTGTTGTTTTTGTCAGATTTTTAGCAAAACTAAATAATAAATCTTGAGGTAAAATGCCTTCTGGAAGATCTCGTAGTGTGTTCACGCTTTTTGGGTTTGTTGTTTGTAGGGATGTGCGATTTATTTAAGAAAAAATCTATATGCAATAGCATGTCAGAAATTCAGTACGATATTTTAGAAAATGTAATAACCGGGATATGTTTGTGATATTTCAGGGAAAAGAAAGCACCACTACAATTTCTGGAAGTAAACAGCCATGATTTACTGTTGCATAAAAGAAAGCAGACATTTTAACAATGTAAACAAACAAAAGTAAATCACCACCACTTTGCTGCACTATGGTTTTATCAACCTGAAGACATGAAGAACAATCAGGAAAAGAAAAATACGTGAAATAGAGTGGATTCACTGTCTTACAGCTTTTTTTCCATAGCTTCATTGATTGGTTCACTCTATGTCCACTCTACTTTCTTTAACTTTTGCTTTGTAATTGCCTGATGTGCTAAAAAATGCTATAAATCTTAACCTAGAAGTCTTTTGAAAGTCACATTTTGAGACCATTTATCATGATTTTGGATCATTTACTGTAGATGTAGGTTTTGTGGCTTTTAAAATGTTTTAACGTTATCTGAATTATATTGTATAGACTGAAATTAAGAAATATATCATCATATACATTTAGACCATATACTCTAGTAAAGGTCTTCATGTAGTGTAATGTAAATTTAAGTCATATCTCAGGTCTCCAGGTGTTTGGTTTATGCAGGAGCAGGGTTTGGTTCATGCAGCAAATGTACAGGTCTTTTTGGGTTCGGGTCAGAATTTAAAAAAAAAAAATCACCAAAACAGCCTGTAAATTTGCTGAACGAACCCGACCCAGATCCGTTAGGCTATGTGAAAATAAGAACAAACCGGACCCAAACCTGTCTGGAAGACACCGGTCTGACTGCACCCGATTGGCACATATTAACATCAAACTGCTATTAATGAATATTTGATTAAGCTTTCTATTAAACTACTGTAAGAAGCCTTCCCTTACTGTGGTAGAGCATACGTGCGAATGACATCGCCACTCTGTTACCTGACTGATAAATTTTATTGTCAAAAGAGCATTTAATTATTCATTTCAGAATCAGAATCAGAATCAGAATCGGTTTTATTGCCAAGTGTGCTCACACACACAAGGAATTTGTTTTGGCTACAGAAGCTTCCAGTGTACATAAAGTGACATGTGACAACACAAAATAATCTGAAAAAATAAAATAATAATAATAAAAAATGATGAACATTAAACAGATGCGGTTAGTGAAGAAACCTGGATGTTGAGTTGTATGTACAGATTGTTATAAATATACAGGTTACAAGGTGCTGTGTACAAGTGCGAATGTAGAAAGTATTGCATTGTATATTGATATAAGGTGCTGTGTACAAGTGCGTATGAGAAAGTATTGCACATATTTATTGCACAGTAGGGGAATATTTAACTGTTCATAAGGTAGACAGCCTGAGGAAAGAAACTTTCCTGTGTCTGGCTGTTTTTGTGCTCGGTGCTCTGAAGCGCCGACCAGACGGTAACAGTTCGAACAGGTAGTGTGCTGGGTGTGAGGCGTCCAGAGTGATTTTGCGAGCCCTTTTACTCACTCTGGAAGAGTACAGTTCTTGAAGTGTAGGAAGGGTAGTGCCAGTGATTCGTTCAGCAGTCCGGACTATTCGCTGTAGTCTACGGAGGGCAGTTTTGGCAGCTGAGCCGAACCAGACGGTGATTGAAGTGCAGAGGATGGATTGGATGACAGCTGAGTAGAACTGTACGAGCAGCTCCTGTGGCAGGTTGAACTTCCTCAGCTGACGAAGGAAGTACAGTCTCTGCTGGGCTTTCTTCACAATAGAGTCTATATGAGTGTCCCACTTCAGATCCTGAGAGATGGTGGTGCCCAGGAACCTGAATGACTCTACTGCAGCCTCAGTGCTGTTCATGATGGTGAGTGGGGGGAGTGCAGGGGGGTTTCTCCTGAAGTCCACTATCATCTCCACTGTTTTGAGCGTGTTCAGCTCCAGGTTGTTGTATCTGCACCATAACGCCAGCCGCTCCACCTCCTGTCTGTATGCAGACTCGTCACCGTTCTGGATGAGGCCGATAACAGTAGTGTCGTCTGCAAACTTAATGAGTTTGATGGAGGGGTCTTTTGCAGTGCAGTCGTTGGTGTACAAGGAGAAGAGCAGTGGAGAAAGAACACATCCCTGGGGGGCACCAGTGCTGATGGTGCGGCTGTCGGATGTGATTTTGCCCATTCTGACTAGCTGCTGTCTATCTGTCAGAAAGCTGGTGATCCATTGACAGACAGAGCTAGGAACAGAGAGCTGGGCCAGTTTGTACTCAAGCAGTGATGGGACGATGGTGTTAAAGGCAGAACTGAAGTCCACAAACAGAATCCTTGCGTAGTTCCCTGGTTTGTCCAGATGTTGTAGGGTATAATGCAGTCCCATGTTGACTGCATCATCCACAGACCGGTTTGCTCTATAGGCGAACTGCAGGGGGTCCAGCAGGGGTCCAGTGATGTCCTTCAGATATGCTAGCACCAGTCTTTCGAATGACTTCATGGCCACAGATGTTAAGGCCACAGGTCTGTAGTCATTGAGTCCTGTGATCTTTGGCTTCTTCGGGATTGGGATGATGGTGGAGCGCTTAAAGCAGGATGGAACTTTGCGCTGTTCCAGTGATCTATTGAAGATATGGGAGAAAATGGGAGCCAGCTGGTCAGCGCAGGTTCTCAGACAGGCTGGTGAGACACCATCTGGCCCTGGTGCTTTCCTTCTCTTCTGTTTACTGAAGATCTGACACACATTTTCCTCACTGATCTGAAGAGCAGGGGGGGAGAGGAAGATGGCTGGAGGTGTTGATGGCTGTGTAGGGCGATGGTCCGGGCTGTGTTGATGTGGTGTTGATGGCTGTGTAGGGAGATGGTCCGGGCTGTGTTGATGTGGTATTGATGGCCGTGTAGGGCGATGGTCCGGGCTGTGTTGATGTGGTATTGATGGCCGTGTAGGGCGATGGTCCGGGCTGTGTTGATGTGGTGTTGATGGCTGTGTAGGGAGATGGTCCGGGCGGGTGTGAGGTGTCTGGTCATAGGTGTCAAACCTACAGTAGAACATATTCAGCTCGTTTGCAATATGTTTATTGCTGTCGATACTGGGGGGACGGTGTCTTGTAATTTGTGAAATCTTTTAAGCCTCTCCACACTGATGCAGGGTCGTTAGCTGAAAACTGGTTTTGCAGCTTTTTGGCATAGCTTTTCTTAGCCACACCAATCTCCTTTGTCAATGTGTTCCTGGCCCGATTGTACAGGATCCTGTCACCACTCCTGTAAGCATCCTCTTTGGCCTGACGAAGCTGTCTGAGTTTTGGTGTGAACCATGGTTTATCATTGTTAAATGACAAGTAGGTCCTGGTAGGGATGCATAACTCCTCACAGAAACTGATGTATGATGTTACAGTCTCTGTGAGCTCGTCCAGATCTGTGGCTGCAGCTTCAAAAACATCCCAGTCAGTGCATTCAAAACAGGCTTGTAAGACCTGCTCTGTGTCGTTGGTCCATCTCTTGACAGTCCTTAATACTGGCTTAGTAGTTTTAAGTTTTTGCCTGTAAGTTGGTATAAGATGAACCAGGCAGTGATCGGAGAGTCCTAGAGCTGCTCTGGCGACGGAGCGATATGCATCCTTTATTGTTGTGTAGCAATGGTCCAAAATTTTATTGCCTCTGGTGGGGCATGTAATGTGCTGTTTGAATTTAGGCAGCTCATGTGTGAGTTTTGCCTGATTAAAGTCCCCAAGTATGATAAAAGCAGAGTCCGGGTGTTGTTGTTCTGTCTCTGTGATCAGATCAGCCAGCTGTTGCAGTGCAGTACTCACGTGTGCTTGCGGTGGAATGTAAACACAGACGAGAATGAACGAGGAAAACTCTCTTGGTGAATAAAACGGCTTACAGTTAATGAAAAGCACTTCCACATCAGGACAGCACATCTTCTTTAACACAGTTACATCCGTACACCACCTTCTGTTGATGTAAAAGCATGTCCCACCACCGCGCGTTTTGCCCGTTGACTCCGTATCGCGATCTGCTCTGTACAGCTGAAAGTCCGGTAGGTTTAATGCGCTGTCCGGAATGGCTTCGTTTAGCCAGGTTTCCGTGAAACACAGGACAGCAGAGTTGTTAAAGTTCTTGTTTTTGCATGTGAGCAGAAATAGTTCGTCCATTTTGTTAGGAAGAGAGCGGAGATTCGCCAGGTGAATGCTGGGCAGCGCCGTTCTGAAGCCGCGCTGTCTTAGCCTGACGAGCGCGCCGGCTCGCTTCCCACGCTTGCGCGTCTTGTAGCGTTTCCACAATGCGGCTGCTCCGCCGACTACAATGTTCCGCAAAACGCCACAAAAATCAAAATCCAGTTCTTGATTAGTTGGTGTGCACTGCCGAATGTTCAGCAGCTCGTCCCTGGTGTAACTGATCGTGTTTGACAAACATAAAACAGGACAGACTAACAAAAACAGTGCAAACACTGGAGAGCCCCCCGCCGAAGCGGCCATCCGCGGCGCCATCTTGATGAGGTTTTATTCCTATTAGTCCCAGAATCAGAAATAATGGTTAATCGTCCACATCACTGTTTGCATTACCCTTACTTTACCAAGTACTACAATGTCCACTGTTGAGAATGAAACCGAGCTCTGGTTCTCTTGTCTGAGGTAGCCTAATGCACACGCATGTGTTTTAGCCACCTTATTTCCTGCTTGCATGTTACAAAATGCATGCAAATTTCTGCCGACTGATCACTGTTGGATGGGGTGTTCTCCAAGCCCAATTGACAGTGCTATTAAGCACACATATTATGTAATATATTGGGATCCAACCTGGACATGGCTGGCCATTTTAAAATACAGACCCAAACCCGAATGGGTATTGGGTCTGCTGTGAAGACCTCTATCGTTCAGCTCTGAAGAAGAAGTTTTGTGCACGAGCAGAGGAAATTGGCGCACAAGCAAAGACATACACATGCTTGTAGGCTATTACCAGAGGTGTAGCACAAAATGTGGGGGCCTCCATGTACGAACTACTGACGGGGGCCCCTGTCGGAAATCACGCTCCGTGAGGGAGGAGGGTCTGACGGTCGCAGGAATCACAGGTCGTTCTGAGGCAGGTTATACTCATTGACATACTTTAGACTGCATACGTTAGACTGCATAGCGAACACATACTGAGGGGGGTTGTCACGCGGGGCCCCCCAGCGGTGCGTGCCCTGCGTGCCCGTCCGCTACACCACTGGCTATTACATAAATGCGATCTCTACTTGTAATACTGCGCTCATGACATTTGTCATTGAAATAACGCCACAGGTAGTTGGTAGATCTGTGTATAAAAGGCTTGACGCCACAGCTGGAAAAAATCCTAGAGGAAACACTGGAATGTGATATGTCTTGGTTCACTAAACCTAAAACCAGTCTAATTCTATAGAGTTTCCTTTAGACTCGGGTGACAAGTGAAGAATCGCCTAAAAGACACAGCAACATCCCAAACATCAATAGTCCACACTAGTGCTGTAACAGATCAAACATCTCACAGTTCAGATCACGTTACGGAGTTTTGAGTTTGAGGGCCATTTTTTCGTTGATCAGCCAAAAAGAAGAGACAAATATCATTTGCTTTCCATTTATTACAAAAACAGCACTGCAAGAAACTTTTGGTAAAAACCTTTTAACAAACATTAGTTAGAACCTGCAATTTTAATAAAAACAAAATAAAAAAATATCTAGCTGAATAAAAATAAATAATCAATACTGTGAAATGATCTTGGGGATAATTCTAAAAATATAAATCTTAAGGCTCGTACACACCGGGACGCTTTTCGTTTGCGTTTATCGTCAGCGTTTTGCGAGATGTTTTTACGCATTTAAATTCAATCGATTTTTCACTGGCATCGAGCAGAAGAGTATGCAAAATCACTCCTTGACGTTAGATGGCGCTACACAACTTTAAGCTTCTGACACCCGCCTGTAACAGAGGAAAAAGACAAAGATACATGCAGACAAAAAATGCCTTGCTTAACTTGCTTTCTTACTAACACAGTCACGCTATATATTAAAAACCAGTCCAATGATGCAGTGCTTAAAATAAGGAGATCTGGTGGCTACGGGCCCGTGTGAGACTCTTGTCCAGGGTCTGTCCTCCTCCAACTTCATAGAAGTGAAAGTGCTTCCTTATGCTAACTTTTAATGCAGATGGTGCCTGTCTGATTTTTCATGCCACCATATTTTATCTGTTATGTGCATGCCTCAGACTGTATAAGCGCTACGCTTGTTCTGTGCTTCAGAATTCCACCTTTTGCTTTCTAAGAATCGGATATTTATCCTACCCTTAGTAGGGATGTGTCCAGCAGTGCTGGAAATATGGTTCTTGATATGCCATGGTTAATGGTAGTTTTGACGACTGTGACTGGTTACAGCTGTAAAAGGTGTTATAAATGGAAGGCAATTTACAATTTCTGTAGAGAGACATGATGTTTTGATTCTTGATTGGTCTCACGCAGTCACGTGATGTGATTTCGCAGGTCAGAGTTCACAGAGCTTGAACTTTCCAACGCAGCGGCATGCGAAACTTGTCGCATGAGCTTGCGTTTCCGATCTGCCGCATTCACTTGGGTATGAATGTAAGTCTATGGGGCAAAAAGTGCAGTGTGACCATGGCTTCAGGCCTATGAAATAAATTAAACTGCATCTGTCGGTGCCAATAGCCTAGTGGTTAAAGGCGCCGACATAGCATCAAGGTGCTCACGGTGACCCGAGTTCGAGTCCCGGCTCCAGGTCCTATGCCGATCCTTTCCCTCTCTCTGCTCTCAATGCTTTCCTGTCTTTTCTTCCCTGTCCTATCACATTAAAGGTGAAAACCCCCTAAAAAAAAAAATAAACAAAATTTATTTATTCTTACAAATTTCTCACGATTTATTATTATTATTATTATTATTATTATTATTATTATTATTCGTGGTATTTATCCACATGATTTTCTCACAATGTTTTTTAATAATATAAATGGATGAGTTCAAAAGTCTTGCAAAGTGAATACTGTTAGCGAAAATGTTTCAAACCAGAGCAGGGAATTGAAGAGAATGCTGTGTTTCTGAGCTTGGATGAAAGGAGGAAACAAGACACTTTTACAAGATGGGATTTGGCCCAATAAAAACTTTTAGTGGTAAGCCATGTGACCAAACCAGCCCTGTGTTAACCTTCCAGCTCCGAGCCAAGAGTTCCTCTGTCTCTTTTCCACTCCACTGCTGTCTATCAGCCACAACAGGTCTGGCCTTGTGAAAGCTGAAGCAGCCTGCTACTCACAGCGACACGTGCATGCCCTCTTTTGTGTGCAAACACTCCTGAAAGACATTACAGGCATATGTCTTCTATATCTTCAAATCAAAATTCATTCTTTGTTCTTCTGCTGTTCTCAGGATATGAAGGCACTGGGTATATACTCAATGATCATTTGAACCTCTTTTTACAGTTAAAGGCTTAACTAGGTTAATTAGGTTAACTATGCAGGTTAGGGTAATTAGGCAAGTTATTGTATAATGATGGTTTGTTCTGTAGACTATCGAAAAAATATAGCTTAAAGGGGCTAATAATATTGACCTTAAAATGTTTAAGAAATTAAAAACTGATTTTAGTCTAGCTGAAATAAAACAAATAAGACTTTTTCTAGAAGAAAGAATATTATCAGACATATTGTGAACATTTCCTTGCTCTGTTAAACATCATTTGGGAAATCTTAAAAAAAAATGTAAAGGCGGGCTAATAATTCTGACTTGTACATATATAATAGTGGGTTTCAGTTTCTCAAGAGAGCTTGCGTGCACGTCTATATTTGAAATAACAGTCTTCTTGAGCTGATGATAATAACGTGTGTGTGATGATTGAAGTCCTTCTGACATCCTTTCAGAAACGGACAAACATGAGAGTGACTCATGAAAAAAAACAAAGGAGAAGCCAGAAAAAACTAAGAATTAAATAATTGTTTCAGCAACCTAAAAGATGAGCCAACTGCCATGTTAAACTATTATTGTCGCCTTTTGGACTATTATGAACTGGGAATGACGGAATTACTCTCTAACAGGAGGTTACATGTGCTGCTGAAGAATAAAGATGCAGATGAGAGGTTTGCTCTGACTGTGGGCTATACGTTACGTGTTGTTTTTGAACACAAATAAGGACTAAATGTCTGCTTTGTGTAGTTTATCTGTAATTGGTAACATATCGGAGATTGTAAGGGCCTATTTGTGTTGATATGTTACATTTATTTATTTATATAATAACAGACATTACAGAAGGCTATTTTGCACTGTTATTGATCTGCAGTTATAATCAAATCTTGTTCATAGAAAGGTTAGTAGTGAACATTAAAACACAAGTATTTTTGTGTTTAAAGCATCCGTTTTGTGAGAAGTGATTCTCATATGGTATGTAAACGACCTGTACAGCTTTACTGTAGACATTTCCTCCAGTGAGAATGATGTTGACTGAAACTTCCTATCGTACCAATTAGGGGTGTCAAAATTAGTTGTTTCTTCGGTGCACTGCAGACCTGGACAATTCTGTATTGGTTCAGTAATAATCATTACCGGTTATTGTGTACTGACATCATTTATCTCATCTGCGCTATGTCGCCGTAGCTTACTATGGCGAGGTAGATAAGCGTGAGTATTTACAATGCTCCAACTACTTAAAAACGCTGAAACTGTGCACAATTTCACTGTGTGTGTGTTTGCTGGACAGTCTTTCACTGACATTTACAGTAGAAGCCCCTATTT
The DNA here is from genome assembly GCF_903798145.1 of Danio aesculapii. Classification (NCBI taxonomy): domain Eukaryota; kingdom Metazoa; phylum Chordata; class Actinopteri; order Cypriniformes; family Danionidae; genus Danio; species Danio aesculapii. Next base: position 25,908,395 of record NC_079456.1, on the reverse strand, counting down.
CACAGCAATTAAGAGAATGAAAGTAAACTCTATTTCTCCACCTTTCCTCTCCTCTCAGCTGCTACAGCAATACTTCTGGATACAGACACGAGTGCGCGAGTTTTCTCCACTGCCTCTATCATGGATCAGCTGTGATCACCGCTGCAGTGTTCCCAGATGTAGCTGACTGATTCCAGCCTAAAAACTATCCAAAACCTGCCGAAATGCCTATCCAAAATCGCCCAATTTGGCAACACTGCTCTGCTGCAGTTTATCAGTGTCACTCATCGGTGAACAGCGCCTGTGAAGTAAAATTATTAAATTGTGTATGGAAAGCATCGTCAATGCACCGAGATATCGAATTGAACCGAATCAATGGCATGATAATCGTAACCGAACCGTGAAACCGGTGTAGGTTCACACCTCTAGTACCAATGGTACCCTTTTGGCAGTGGAAACGTAAGCCTGATAAAGGTGACCCGTAGCATACCGCTTCGTGGAAACAGGCTTTTTACTTGTTTCTTTGCTCTACTGTATTTATCAATGCTTGTTAGTGGTTTATTATAGTTTTTGCAAATGCTCTACAAAATGATCCCAATAATTCTGAAATAATGACCCCACCCCCCCGCAGAAAATATAAAATATTGCAATGTCAGTCTTTTCCTAATATCATGCAGCCCTAGTCCAATGTGTAGTGATATGTTTCTTGTCCACTACACAGCTTTAGATTGTGTAAATTATATGATTAATACTGGGATTTTAAATAAACTGTTTCCTTGAATCGAACACTGACAACGACGCATAGCCGAGCTGAAAGTCTCACTTCCTCCAGATTTATTGGCATTCTCGCCATCTATGTGAAATCCCAGTAGAAACGCACCTGTCCCAGCTCAGACGGCCCGCTGTCTTCCAGACATGGAGGAACGACAGCTGTGGTCTGCTGCTGCGCTGGGAGACTATTTATAGCCCACCGCCGGAGCCACTATAACAAGCTTCAGCGCGATGATGGAGGGACAAATTTGGATCCCCCATTGGGACCCGAGACTCCAAGGTGCTTCCGAACCCAAATGCTGCTTTGCATTTTGGCTCGGCTCCAAGCACGGAGAGGGCGGGACATTGGCACCAGATGACTGAGTGTGTACGCAAGCATGAGTCTGGCTCCGTGATGTGGGTTATTAAACAGCAAGCAAAAGAAAAGAGATGATCCCCGCTCCTGCCTCCCGCATGTTTAGCACCTGCTGTGTCTCACAGCGTGTGTGTGTCTGTGTTTACTCTCGAACCGGTGTGACCTTGGTGATACCCATGCTGCATCTCAATCAGAGGCATTCAGCAACTACAGAGTATAGTGTGGGGAAACACCGCTCACGGTGAGCAAGAATTCAGATATGCCAAAACATAGGCTACTTGGGATTTTTGCATGCGGCATATTGATTAGTAATTGCTGTGTAGGCATGGGCCGGTAAAAGATTCTGACATGATGGTATGATAACCTTGGATAAAAATATCATGGTTTCACGGTATTGTGATTACTGCTCTAAAATATGTTCTTTTTAAATGTCTTGGTAAAAAAACAAACAAAAAAATAATTATTAAAAATATTTTGGAGCTATAAACATAATGAAAATGAATCATTGACTTCTGCTGTCTTCATTAGTTTCAAAAACACAGACTTCATTACAATTTAAAATGGCATCTTGGATACCTTTTCTGCTGGAGATACTGTTGTCCTAAAAAAAAAGAATGTAAATAAAAATCTTACACATACCTTAGGAAAGGTATTACAGAAAATTTTAGCTGTTTTAAAACCTTTTCCAAAACGCAGTATACCATGAAAACGGTTATCGTCCCATCTTGCTGTGTTTTGTATACTACTTAATTTGAGATACAATCTTTTTGTTACATTTTAGTATTTTTCAGCTAAAGTCATGATGTATATTATTAGCAACATTTCATTGATGAATGTTAGAGTTTCAAGGTATCAAATGTTGCCATGTTCCTTTTCTTTTTAATACATTTCAAGTTGCACATAAACCATGCCAGATGTGTTATCCATTAATCTCCAAATATCCATGAAAATTAGAATGAACGCACAAATAATCTGAGAGTTGCCAGTATTTTCCCAATGGGCTATATATGCACAGCTAGTGTTTTATGTGACTGAGATTTATGAGAGCTTTATGTGACTATTTTCAATTTCATAAGGTTCCTTTTACAGCATCAATGTTGTAATGTAATTAAAATACAATCAGTCAAATAGACTTGAACAACCATTTGGTTGTTAAAGTGTAAAAAGAGATGAAAGATCGTTTAAACGCAGGCGCCGTCATTAGCAGCAGGCTAGCACAGATATTCCAGTGTAAATACTGGGTGAAAATTAATTTCCATATTTTAACATGGTGCGGAAAAATCTAATTTAATGCAGAGCTTCCTGTGTGGTCTGATACCCACTTTATATCGTATCTCATCCAGGCAGTGAAGATCACAGTTTTTTAAAGAAATCAGATCTTAACCTCTTAAAGCCCAAGCTGTTTTTTGACATGCATTTTTTATTTCTCTTTTCTCTTCTTATTGTTGATCCCTCAACCATGAAGATACTCAAAAGTGTTCTTGATATATTAAGATGCATTTTTGTCAAGCCAGTCAATTGGAAAACACTAAATACAGGTGGAAAAAAAGGTTTTAAAGTTTGAGGGATGTTATTTGTTCGCTTCTGAAGGTGGAATATACTTTCAATTAGGGTTACCTAATTCAAATAATTACCTAATAGGGTTACTAACAACTATTTTTATATGTATTAATCTTTCGACTAGTTGATTGAGTAATCAAAGTTATTAAATTGATCATATTTTATATTTTAATCAAGAAATTGCATCATCTGTTTTCAGACACATTTTTTAATATTCACACAAAGTAAAAGTCAATCATTAAAGGTACATTTATCAAAATATCTCCATCTGGATGGTAAATGCAGTGTATTTCATTTCAATAATGAAGACTTTATAAATGTATATGGTATAGTAGCCTCTGAAATGAGATGCAGTTACAGAGTGTTATCATCATCAATCTGGCAACCTTGAGTCATTGTTTGAAGGGTTAGGTCAAAAAAACTCTCTTCACTATTTTGAATTTGGACTTCAATACGTAGTTTAACGACTAGTTCCTGCATACTGCACCTTTAAGTGGCAAATTTTACAAATATTAGGATGCTGTATTGTCTTTTTACCAAACTAATGTTTTATTTTAATACATACCTTATGTACTTTTTTTATTCATACTAGGGTTGCACAATATATCGTTTCAGCATCTTTATCGCAATGTGCGCATTTGCAATGGTCACATCGCAAGATATGCAATGTTGAGCTGGAATCATTGTTGACCAAGAGCCACAGAACACATAATTTGTAGAGTTTAGCCATAATAGAGTCAAAGTTGATCATTCGCTTGTGTTTTAAGGCCTGTCGAGGGTGTAAACATTTGGGCACAAGAAATGATGATGTTTGGAGATGTAACAAAGATTCATTGTATTTAACTATTTATACATCATCGCTTATCTTTGTCTTGTTTCTAGTCCAAATATCGACATTTCAAAGCAAAAACTAGATTTTACGTACCCCATTGGAAGGAAATGTTGCTTGGTTTAAGGCAAAAACTAATTTAATTTTCACCTATTTGTTTGAAGTGAAAACAAAACAATACTTTATTTTAGAAAATAAAAATCTAATATTTTACAAATGAGACAAAGTAAGAAATACGTTGTTTTGCATTGTGATTATTCAATTTCTGTACCTTCTGAAATATTGCAATATCAGATTTTTCCAATATTGTGCAGACCTAATACATACATACATACATGCATGCATGCATACATACATACTACATAGATACATACATACATACATACATACTGTTTTTGGTGAACACAAGATTCAGAAGTAGATCACAATTGTGCAACATACTATGCATTATATACTTTATTCTGCCCGCCATTTCATCAAAATGGCATTCAACATCACATACATTGAAGTAGGTTCTTATTTTTAATACATATTTGCTTTGCGACCAATAAAGTGTCCATCTGCATGCTGTCTTATGCACTACTTGCTTTCTTTAGGTGAGCCCACTAGGAAGAAAAAAGTAATCGTCAATTATCAAATGCATTAATTTATTGCGCCCCTCGCACCTGAATCAGTCGTGGCATTGTCTTTATCAATTTTCCCTTGCGTTTGGTGGTATTTGCTTTGCCAAATAAGCTAACAGCTGTCGGTCGGTCATGGAGTTGCTGGAAGACGTCTCTATCCAGCTGTTCTGCTGCCTCATACACACTCATGTCTGTGTGTTTGTGTGTGAGAGTAAAGTGTCGGTGGTTCATTAGCAGATTTTAATGGATGAGGTGGATTTATTAGGGCTATTAGCAGACTCGGTTGTAGATCAAGCCTCATGCAGGCATATTGATTTTGACTGCTATTCTCTCTGCTGTTTTGCCTTGCAACATAAAGCTGCTAAAACAATATTTGCATGGTGTGAAAACCACAGCTTCAATTAGCCTTTTAATATATGAGATTTATTAGAGTTGTCAGTATGTATTTTCCTATGGTATGGACCTTTTTGTCGTTTAAAGCAGATTTTGGCAGTTTATTTTTATTGTCGAACATTGCATTATTATAATTTTTTTATTAAACCTTTAGCAAGTGTAACAGAACAGACTGTAAAGAGTGCTTTATTTTTTATTAAGCAATTTTTTTCTTTCCATAGGGATATCGGTCTTTCAGGTAAATAGCAAACTCTAGTCACTAAGCAAACCACCGTGAAGTTTATTAGATATATAAAATTATTTGCGCTTATTATATCATTGGTCTTTAGCAGATGCACTTCAGCGTGGGTTTTTTTTTTTTCTGCTGTGTGTCATAAAAAATTCTGAGCAGACAGAATTTTCTTCTCTTTCTGGGATTTTTTTTGTTTTGTTTTCAAATCCAGGAAACCATTAACACTCCTATTCACAGAGCAGCACGATTCTGGCTAAAATGAGAACCACAATTATTTTTGCTTAATCAAGATCACGGTTTTCTCATAATATTGACTCTGTTATTGTTAATTACCAAACATGGTAAAACAACAATAATAAAAGCAGGCCTATGTGTAGGTCTATTGTTGGTTAAAATGCTAAAGCTTGTATAGAATTGGACTTGAACAGAATTAGAATTTGTGACTTGAACAGACTTTAAAACTTGTCCTGGTTGTTAATGCACAGTAACATGATTACATCAGAATATAAATATAAATTCTAAAGTTAAATTATTATGTTTGAGACCTATGCTTGTCATTTGTCATTGACAACATGTTAGACCATTTTTTCACTGGTAAATTAGACATTGTCATCAGATTCCCTCTTGCATTATATTCAACATTATATAGGCTAGAGTAGTTATACTGACACTGTAAACATTTGTTTTTTATGCACGACACTTTGTGTTTGCTAAGAAAGATAAAACGCTGTGTGCACCTACCGCATAGGACAGACCATCTGATCTTTGTGGCTTTAAAACCGTTCAAGTGTCCCTGTATCAGCTCTTGGATGTAAGGCGGGAAATGGGAAGTTTTTAAAAATTCAATACCGAGATTGCAGTATCGTGACAACACTATTGCAAAAATTGTATTCTAATGTATTCTTCTTTCCCTCAAGTATCGTGTAGCCACAGTAAGGGCATACTCGCACCATGTACAGTTGCCTTGAACCAGGCAGAAGCACGCTTGTACCCTCTCCAGTACCCCCGACGGCCCGCACGTCACATTGCATTTGAGCCTGAGCGTGCTGAACGCCATCAATGATGCGCTGTTCAGTAAGCGCTCTCGCTCAGCACAGTGGACATTTCTTAGTTATATTGTTTTAGCATCGTTTTTGATGCAGTGACAGTCAAATATTTCGCCGAACAGATGATGCTCATTAACAATCATAAAGTCCTCGTGCTGCAGGAATTAGGAGGTTTGCTGACGGCGCAGCAGTCGTGCAGTGAGGGGTTTGCGTCTTTAATAATCTACGACAGTTTGTGTTCAGTAAGAATGATTAATAATCCTTATGAAACAGTCCCTTAAAGTGACGTCTCGTCTTCAGTTTCGGGCTAAGACGTGCTTTGCACTCACACTACAAGCGTTACCCCGCCAAATCCCAAGTGAACCACGCTCTGGCACACCTCTTCCAACCAGGACAGGGCCGGCCAACTGAACCGCACCTGAGCTCGATTTAGAGCACTCAAACGATCCGGGATATGCGCCTGGGCACAGTTCGGATTGCATAGTGTGAGTGCGCCCTGCTTGAAACGTTTCTGAGATGTTAAACTCTTCCCTCTTTTTCTTTCCTCAGAGTTGGGCTCACTTTCCTGGGATGACCTGGAGAACGATCTTCCAGATGAGCTGATTCCTAACGGAGACCTGGGGCTGATGTCCATGCCCTCAAACGGCGGGGCTGCAGGTACGGGCGCTCACGGCCCATGTCCCCGACGCCGCTGCCAAGCACAAGCAACTCTCGGAGCTCCTGCGGCCGGGAAGCAGCGCTGGCATGAACTCGGTCAGCCCGCAACCTGGCAGCATCGGACCTCAGCTTGGTGGGCTCGGAAAGAGTCCCCTACGCCAAGGCTCCCCTTCCCACCCTTCCCAAACACAAAAACCAGGGGGCACTCCTGGGACGCAGGGCAATAATGCCGGATCAGCTGGCATGGCGTTTAACCAGGGTATGCTGAACAGCGGCATGATGGGACAGAACGCGGGCGCTCAGTCGGGTCAGGTGATAAATGGAGCTCTTGGGCCTGTAGGCCGCGGTCGAGGCACACAGGGAATGTATCAGGGTGCCACCATGCAGGTGGCATCTTCTGTTGGAGTGGGAGGAGGAGTGGGTGCGGCGCCTGGAGGAGCAGGAAGTGTCCTGGCAGAAACACTCACACAAGGGGCACAGCAATTGGGCATCAACGCTCAGCAGGCCAAGGTGAGACTGCCAGCTTTCTTTGCTGTGGTTTGGGTCATTGTGGGAGCATAGTTGTATTGAGATTTAAGATGATATGATTTAATATTGAAGTTATGTTGTCAACAGCAAGCTTTTAGTGTGTTCTAGTTGGTAAGTCGTGTTTATCCCTTCTGGTGTGTTCAGACAATGGAAAGATGTCAGTGTAGCTTACTTTTGCTTTTAAAGTTGTACATTTATGAAGTAAATGTAAGTTAGTATATGAATGTTTGTTCATTGCATTTTATTGTCAATGAAAAAAATGACTTTATGGTTTATTATGACTGGTATTCAAGTGCATAAACTTGTCATTAAGATTTTTTGACATCACTTGAATGCGCCATTTAATCAAATGGAGTACAAGGAACACAATAATAAATAGAGTAGGTTTTTTAAAATGGGTAGCATCTCAAAAATCATGCACTTTACCTCAAGTCTTTTCATTTCATTTCCAGAAAGCTCTGATAGGCATAAATCAACTGACTGCAGATCTCAAGTTTTTCTGAACCTTTTGTTTGAACGCATGTAATTCAATCTATTTAATCAAATTGCATTGGTGCTATGGTGATGAGCAGCTACAACTTCCATTTTGGTTTTCTGTGAATCAGCCAGAAGTTACAAGTTATGTCTATTTGATATGAATTTCTGCATTATTTTTTATTTTATTCCTACACGTTCATGAACAGCTAAATTTAATAATAAAACTTACATTGTGATTTAATCGTTTCTGTTAAAAAAGTAACAATACTAATAACTCTAAGTACCAATTCTAATACTACTAATAATATAAATGCTTTTGCTCAGATTTTTGAAGTCAAAACAACATTGAAATCACAACAAACTTCATTTTGACAAGAAATAGTAACACAATATTTGATTCTATTAATTCAGTTGAAGTCAATGTGTATGATGTCTTTACTGCACTGTGAATCTCACTAGTGTGCTGTCAGAGTTCAGAAAATGTCAAATTTAAGAGGTGTTTAGAAAAATATTTGCACAACCAGTCAAAAAAAAATCATTAGTTACAGCCCTAAATAATTCCATTTCAATTAGGGTTGGCTACTAAACCTTTGTAACTGGTACGCACCAGACCGAATCAGCATAGGAATTTTGGTTCCTAATTCCCGTGCCACTGGTGCTGCGACAAAAACGTAAGAAGCATCAAGGTGTACATCAAAGGCACATATAAGTACGCGTTGTGTCACACCATCTCTAAATATTGAATTCCAAACAGCTTTGAAGACTGAGAAGGAGGATCATTCACGCTAACAGCTGATGTGATGTGCGCGCTCCCGTTTCGTTGCGTGAAGCAACCATACCTAGAAACGTAACTGATGTGATCGGTTCTCTTTCAAACAGACTAGACAAAAAGTGATGAACATGCACCCACAACATGTCTTGCTGCTTTCAAGAGCTCCAAATTTGTCTTTTTGTAAGCAGCACCGGTTGTTTTCACTTTAACGATTCCTTGAACAAATTATTTATCGGTCTAGCATTAACCGTGTGTGTGTGATCATCTTTTTATCATCGCACACATTTTTTCACCTGCTTTCTTTTGCGTTAATATGGCTTAATTATAACTTTTTTACAGTAACATGGCTTTTATGGGAGATTTACTCCCCATTTATGTGTAGTTAACTGGTGATGGGACCTTTAGCCAGGACAGATTACTGTGCAGATGTTTTGTTAGATAAAAAGTATATTTGTATATTTTGCTTGTTTTGACACATGTAAAATGTGGCTAAGTAATAATTATTTATATGTTTGGTGTGGTCAGAGATAAATTTGGAAAATCCTTCATTTTGAGCTCTGAAAAGTCATGTGAAATAAAAATGAATTGTAATCCTATGAAACCATGACCCAAGTGAAATGAATGAGGTGGCATGTGGAGATTATTTTCCCAACAATAAAATTGTGGCTAGTGAAAATGCAGAGTAGCTAGTAGGAATGTTGGAAAACTACTAGCCTCAGTGGCTAGTGATTTAAAAAAGTTAAAAGCTTAGGTGCTGGCTCCAGTGCAAATACAACGACAGAGCAGAATACTACAACATACTCAAAACAGGACAATGTAAAATTGGCAGTGTTGATAGCGATATGTACAATGAGTAAGTGTACACATAGTTGTAGGCAGTATTGTTTTAAATATGGATTGTTTAAAGTGCAGTGCATGCTACATATTGATGGTGTGCAATGAGGGGTGTGGAAGAGTTTCTGTGGGGTGTGTTAAGTGTTCATCAGCCTAAAAGTCTGAGGGAAGAAACTTTCCTTCAGACGGCTGGTGCGTGACCGGATGCTGTGGAACCGTCTGCCTGAGGGTAGCAGAGATTGTTAATTTATCATTCGTTTAATTTACGATTCGTTTAATTAATGTTTGTTAATGTTAATTAATACTTTATTAATCTCACATTAATGAGATTAATGTAAATTAATCTATTAATGTTAATAGCGTAATGCAAATTTTGCATTCATGCTAACAAACAAATGATCAAAAGAAATATATTAATGCAATTCAAATATATAAAATATAAATTGTTGTTTACTTTAAACTTAATATAAATATATATTTATGTTGTTCAATTATAATGATTAAAATATAGTATCGATTTTGCACCGGTAAAAATAACCCCAAACGAGACCCAACCAAATGAATTTGTTAGCTCACGTTGCCAGTTTTGTGGTGAACAATTCATCTGTGCGTGTCACTAAGAAAATGTATGTTTGCTCTCTTGTAATCTAAAATTAAAATGCACAGATTACATGATTTTGAGGTATTATGCTGTTCACACCAGACGCGGAACGCGTGAATAAATCGCAATATGCGTGTAAATAGATGCTTGAACATTTTCAGTTTGCTTGCATCATTCGCGCGTCAAATCTGCTTCATTCGCACATCAAATTCACCCCACATTAGATGCGGATTTGTGTTATGGGCGGGGCTTTTGTTTGCCTGGTGACTCTAGCTTCATTGCTAAATGGCTAACTTGGATTTTATTGAGAGAATAGTTGTGTTTATGTGCTTTTAAAAAGGCTGACAAACAGCGTCAATTTGTTTGGATTTGTTTCTGAGTCCACTAGATCCTTTCAGAAATGCATCCAGCTCTGTGAGTTCATCAACTCCTCCAGAAACTATACTATGATGAAATCTTCAGTGGTGAGAATTTTCCCCGGGAACATCAACAACAGGCGCTATGTCATAATCACGCCCCTACAAGACAAAGCTCATGAATGGTTAACGCGGCATGAATGTCCGCTGAAGTTCCGATTTTCCAACTCGATCGATTTGCACGATATGCGCGTCAAATTCGCCGCTGAATGTCTGTTCGCGTCTTTGCATTGACTTAACATGTAAATCATTCGTGCTTGATGCTTCATCCACATCTGGGGTGAACGCAGCATTAGGCGTGGTTAACATACTTAACCACGCCCCTCCATATGTCTGTTTTGACAGCAAACGGTAATGGTAAGGAGGATGAAGAGGAGGAGGAGATGTCTGTTAGGTTGTAAACTCGCCAAATGCTTTTCTCGATCTTTCTGAATGACATGCATACGTTACTACATCCAATCAGCTCGCAGCAAAAAAAAAAACAAGCCACGCCCACAGTTTTCTTATTTAACATTCAATTTCTCTAAGAACTGTCACAATTCAGAAAAAAAAAACGGTTGCAGTTTCCGATATACATGGACTTAAACCTTAATGATGTCTGCTTTAGTGCACATTGGGTCTATACAGGATACGCTGGTGCTTCATCTGAAACACCTAGGTGCTGTCCCCAACAAAGCAGGCAAATCAACAGGCTTTCACTTGCTGCTGCTTCAGCTCTGTTCAAGCTGGAAACGACGTGGTTTTTACTAGGGCTGCACGATATATAGTTTCAGCATCAATATTGCGATGTGATGACTGCAGACACACACATCGCAGGATGTGCAATATTGAATGCACAACAGTTGAGAATATATGAGATGTGTGAAGTCATTGCAAAGTATAACCATAACAGAGTGAAATTTGTCATTTGTATGCGTTTAAAAGGCATTTCAAGAGTTTAAAGGGCACCTCGGTTACCTCTTTTTCCAGATTTAGGATAAGTCTTTTGTGTCCCCAGAATGTGTCTGTAAAGTTTCAGCTCAACACCCATCAGATTATTTATTATAGCTGTCTGAAGTTTCTGTTTTATAGCTGGTAAAAGCTTGTTGCTGTTTTTTTTGTACTGTGCCTTTTAAGGCTAGTCCTCTCCACCCACCGTTCCCACGTCGTGCGTGTCAGCATGCCTCAGTCGCCGCTCTCGGCTGCCTCAGGAAGAAGACCTCACGTAGTGTTTGTGAGATATACTACAGTGATAACTTTACCAATGAGTATTTGATACATTTGTTGTGGAGTTGCAACGAGGAGTCACACGCGATGTCGTAATAAACTTCACACAAACACACACACAGCGAGGACATGCACACAAAGCGCAGACACACACACACACACAGCGCAGACAAACACACACAGACAGTGTGCACGTTTAGCTTTGCACTGTTTTGGCTGCAAATGTGACAGGATACAGGTTATTCATCACTGCTGTATGGATATCTGTTATTTTAATGTACAAAATAAACCTGATTTAATGTCCACAACCGGGATTGAAGCGTCTTCTTTTATAATTGTTCTGACACGACTGAACAGATCTTTATGACTGGTTGCTTTGCGCTCGTCCTCTCTTGTTGATATGATTATATGCGTTATTAAGTTGACATGTTAATACGCAGCTGTCAATCAAATCGGTGGGCGGGGGACCGCACTCCCATGTCAAGTTGCGGTCGGTCTGAGAACCGCTCCAATTGGTCCACAGTTTTTATTTTGTTAAATTAAAAAAATATATATATATGACGGTCTATACACTATACTTACACACGTCTGTACAAACATCTTTAAAAGTAGATTTTTCACCATAGGTGCCCTTTAAAAAGCTTTTGGGCACAAAAAAGTACATTTTGTGACATTAATAAAGAATAATTTTACTGAATTAATACGATGAGGACTATACAGTTTCTGTACCTGAATACTGTTGCACTCTCTGGAAAACCATAAAGCACTGGTCGCCTAGTTATGAGAGATGCCATAGAAAATGGTGAAGGAAACCACATGTTTGCCCTTGTCACTTCAGGTCTGAGCATGTGGAAATGAGTGCCGTATAGCAGCAGTGAGGGGATTGTAAATAAAAAAAGGATGTAAGGATGACACCAGAGTGACTTTTTGGTTTCTTTTCATGTGCATCCCAGTCACTAGCTCCCCATCTGAAAGATTTTTTTAGCATAGGTGGTAATAAAGTCATTCAACTTCACAATTTGTAATGTCGCAATATGTATATAAATAAATGATGGTTAGCTCCTTTACTTGAAAGCTCAGATTTTACTATCATAATTTGTTTTGTTTACAGAGTTTGAGGTTTACAGTATCATTATAGACGAATTACCTGTTTGTAAACATTCAGGATGTGTGCGCGCAGCGAGGTTGCCATAAAAAAAAATGGTCGCGCTAGCATATACAGGGAGGGAATGACATTTGATGTGGTATAGAGTTTGTCGCTGTATTAGAGGTAAGTTATATTGATTACATATTATATATATTATTTACATAATGCATTCAGCTTATTATAACAGCTAGTCACCCAGTGATAAGCACAGTGATTCGGCAAAATTAATGTTAAAGTGAGCGGTGTTCATCTGGCAGGTCCATTTGCGATAGCACCCTCTCAATGGATATTGAATAAGATGAAATAGCCAAGCATCCAGCCCAAAATATACAACTATCTCATTGAAACTCCGAGTGGTTTTACATGAGAAAAGTTACAGGGCTACAAGTCTTTGGATGCCAACAATGTTGTTCTGTGTGGTCATCTGCAAGAAATAATGTTTCATGATTACCGGATTCAAAACTTTTGTAGTGCTAAAAACCAAGGTTCTGCCTAGCCAAAGACAAGGAAAAAAGACAGAACTGTACACAGCCTGGGTAATCATCATTTTGCTGAAATCATTGCTGCAATCAAAAACCAGTAATGTGTAAGATTCAGCAAAGCGTGAATTACCTGATATGAAATGAGAACTGCAGAGTCCACCATTTATAAGGAGGTCCTCACTCCATTCAGCTCCCTTTTAGCCAAAGATGTCTGCTGTTGGCATTAAAAGCAGTGTGGTGTACGTTAACAGTTTTCTGATTTTGGACTTTCAAATTTGGAATTCCTACCGCACAACACATCATTTTTGCTGTTGCAACCGGTCTTTTTTTGCAACCGTGTCAAGTAATTTGCTCTGTAGGTTGGTAATTTCTCTATTATTCACAACTTAAAGTTAGCTTTGATTGTTCAGCATTTACACTTTGCTATTGCACACACTTTGTAACATGTTATTTATCAAGTTTAAGAGTCTCTTTGATACTTATGTGTATTCTATTATAAAGATTAGATATTTTGTTGAAATATTTCTGTTTTTGACTATTAAAACTGTTTGCCTTAGTAATGTTGGTAAATTAAAGTAATTAAAAAAAATCCTAACATTCCTAAATGTATTGTTAAAAAATATTAAATAACTCGAATTGGATATCTAATGGTATCGTGATTTTTTTTTTTTTTTTTTTTTTTTTTTTTATTTATTTTTTTTTTGCAATATCGCCAAGCCCTAGTTTATCTTTTTTCATTGCTCTATTTTAATTATTTTGCTTGCAATTTGTTTATTATTTTTTTATACATGACTTACACCCACACAAAAATCACCCCAATTTATCTAAATGAAAGATTTCTTTCCAAGTAGAGCTATTCAAGCCTTATGGTGACATTGTATTCATATCGCTATATATATATATATATATATATATATATATATATATATATATATATATATATATATATATATATATATATATATATATAAATTGTTTTTTTTTTCGTGCAGCCCTAGTTTTCACATAGCAGAGTCTTATTTGATCGTAATGTTGAGAGAGCAACTCTCTGATGTGATACATTAACAATGTCCATGCTTTAACGACCATCGACAAGGTGTAGCAATTAAAAAAAGGTTATCAACAATTATAACACAGCTGTCTGAAATATTTGATTCTGATTGTTCAATCATAACATTCCAAGGCATCTTATTCTGTAAACCAGTGGTCTCAATCTCAATTCCTGGAGGATCACAGCTCCGCAGATTTTTGCTCCAAATACCTCCGACTTACACCTGCTTAATGGTCTCTAGTAGTCTTGAACACCTTGATTATTTGGATCAGCTGTGTTTGATTAGGGTTGGAGCAGAGCTGTGGTCCTCCAGGTATCCAGTTTGAGACCTATGCTGTAAACTAACTAACATAAACTTAAATGAAAACTGAAAAATTCTAGTTCACTTTATTAATACATTATTTAATGCAATTATTTATTTCATTATGTAATTCAAATCTAAATTAAACCTAATTTTTCATTTCATTTCCTCTAAAACATGTTATCACTTTACACGAAGAATACCTTTACAGTCAACGAATGCTCATTTGACAAATTTATCAAGAACAACAGCTTAACAATTGCATCCAGATGCGTAACAAATCCCTGCCTCACTTTGAATTATGACAGCTATACTTAGTGAAATCTGTTTTATATCTTTTTTTTAGAACTCTGTTATTCTGGTGGAATCTAACTGGTGTGTAAATCAGGCTGGACGTCCAGTTTTATCTGCCAGCGTAGCAGCAGACGGACTCCCATTATCGCTCTTTATCTGGAGCCGCCGCGCTTTGCTGCCTCATTGTTTGATTGCATGACTCATTCCTGCACTTGTGCTTTTCATTAAGCTTAAATGCTCGCGTTATGAGAGCGCTTGCATGCCAGAATGCTCTTAAACTCTGCCATTTTGTTTGAAGGTCTGCGATAACGGCAGCCGCAGAATTGCGCTCGATGGGAAGGCAAATGAAAAGCTCTCCATCTAAAGTGCCAAGTTACATGCATGCACATCTCTTCTGTGCTCTATGCAAATTTGATGAATAAAACATGTCTATTTGTGATAGATGGGTTATTGACTGATGGTCTCTAAAAGCAGCACTCAGGCGACGGTATTAGCAGGTGTGTGCATTTGTATTACAAATTCAAATCCCTCTGTGCAAATATATAGTAATTTATTGGGGTTAAGGGTGAAAAATGTCGTTGTTTTGCATTATTTGCTATCACAAGAACAAGAACCAAACCCTTATTTAGCAGTTTTGGACGTACTGTAAGTTCTTGGATGTAGTGTAGGCTTGGGCGGTATCCAAATTTTGATACCGTCAAACCTCCTCTCTATTTTACCTCGGTATACGGTATTACCGTGCATAATAAAAAAAAATGATGTAAGGCACAGACAGCTTCACCAAACTGTTGGCTTGTGCCTAAACCATTTAGAAACTGAATACCGTATATGTGACCTTAGGTTCGCGGTCACCTGTTTGTCTTGTTCGTATTAGAGATCTGCGCAGGACTAAATTAGCCTATAACAAGCTGTCTGTATAAACACACATAGACACAAAGGACCACGCTTCCTCTCATTCACACACACACATAGACAGCACCAAACAAGCGACACACAGCATCAGGCTCTCTCTCATTCACACACACACACACATAAACAGCATCCGCTCGCTCCCGTCCAAATTACACCAGAGTTACCGACCGATCCTGCGCTTTATTTGGATATTTATTCCCGCACTGTAAGATATCTAGTCTGGTCCTGTGGCTCCCACAGTACAGCAGCGGGAAAGCAGACCTCTAGTTCGTATTTACCACGTCTCCCTTTTCATTCGGTCGAAACACGAAATACTGCCAAACTGCAGAGGTTGTGTTCTTTTTCGAGACCAGGTCACTTGGTGCGCAACTCACGATCTTACCTCACCTCTCTCTCCTCCACACTGTCCTGTGATGACAATGATGCATATGCATTTTTAGGCATTAAATAAATAATATTTAATACTTGTCTCCTATATAAGTACATTGTTTTTTATGACAGTATAACTGAGTCTGGTTTCTCTCAAGGTTTTTTTCTTCACTTTCGCCAATTAGTGAACTTTTTTTTTTTTTTTCCCTCTCCGCTGTCGCCACTGGCTTGCATGGTTCGGGATCTGTAGAGCTGCGCATCGTTGGATTTGCCCTTCAATATTTGGACTCTCAGTAGTGATTATTAAACCACACTGAACTGAGCTCAACTGAACTAACCTTAAACACTACAAACTGAACTACACTGTTCCTATTTACTATGACCTTTTATGTGAAGCTGCTTTGACACAATCTACATTGTAAAAGCGTTATACAAATAAAGGTGAATTGAATTGAATATAACTGTATTGAAACTGATACCATTGCTATTTTTAGATCCCGCAGTATGCCATATTACCGCCCAAGCCTAATGCAGTGTGTAGTGATGCAACGATTATAGATTTTGGTTGTACCAATTAAAGAGCCCCTATTAAGCATTTAAAAAGGGTCATATTTTGGTTTTAGGGGTCTCCAACAAGAGGCTGATATGCATGCAAGGTCAAAAAACACTTTCATTGTCTTATAATATGCATTTATTTTTAGCAAATTTTCCCAACAACTCCTATATGATTCGTTCAGCGATTCATTTGTTTCCAAACCCCTACTTAGCGCGATGCTAATCTGCGCTGATTTGTCTAATGACCCAGTCTGTTGTGATTGGTCAACCGCGTTCAGCGAGAGACAGAGAGAGACAATTTTGAGGTAATGCAGAGTGTATGTGTGAGCCCAATGTGTGAGTGCATTAAAGCAATGCAGTTAAACACCAGCATATTGCTCTATTCTTAATCATAAGTAAAAAAAGTGACACGCATTCAGTATTAATGCACACAGTGGTAAAAGCTCAACTATTTTGAAACTTAACCGCCGCAAGTGTGTAGGAACAGCTGACGGTGGCCAAAGCAATGACAAACGTCAGTGGATCACAAGCTCACAAATGCATTAAAATCCGTAAACAAAGTAGGATGCGTTGCGTTTTCAACGTGGTTTTAGACGCGGTATGAGATTATAAAGTGATGCAATCTCATTTTGCACTGTAGCAATCAAATTAAAGTGAGAGAAACTGATGAATGTTTCTGATTAGTTCAAACAGACTTTACCAAAGTTTTCTTTTGAGAAAATAATTTTAAAGTTGTAAAATGAATAAGTTGCAATATATATTAAAGAATGAGCAATATATGTTTTCCTTCACATTTGTCAATTGGTGAACTTTGTTCTTTGTCACTGTTGGCTTGCTTTGTTTGGGACTTGTGGAGCTGTGCATCGATGGATTTGCTCTTCAGTGTTTAGACTTTCAGCAATGAAATTTAAACTAAACTGGACTGACATGGTTTCAATTTACTATCTTTGACACGGTCTACATATCTACATTGCAAAAGCGCTATAGAAACTAAGATGAATTGAATTTTTTATATATATATATATATATATATATATATATATATATATATATATATATATATATATATATATATGATAGTATGATGTTGTGGACTGATTTATACCACTAGTATGGAACTTATTCTTCAGTGCGGATGTGCGCTCGTTTTTGCAGTTGTTTGAGAAATGACTAGGAATAATAAACGGTCAAACTTGTTCATGACTATACATGAAAAGAAGAATTATATGATAAGAAAATATCACTTTGCAACATCAAGAATAATGAGCTGTTTTTAACATCTAGAAATCAATAGAAGTGAATAAGTCTACGACTACGGGTATGCGAAACTTTCATAGGTAGGCTATCCAGCACAAATGAAGCGCACACAAATGAGACAATTAAATGAAGCAACTGGGGTCGAGAGACCTTTAAATGATCTAATATTATTTTTAGGCCTACAAATAATATTTTTTGCAGCACAAACAAGCACAAATTGTGAGCAAACGAAAAATAACATATTTGTGCATGAATAAATATCTGATGTTCATTTCCACGGCACAAACCAGCACAAATAAAACTAAATATTTTGGTTATATGTAAACAATGAAAACAAATAAAGTGTTTATTTAACGGCACAAACCAGCACAGATGAATGACACCTGTTTTGTGCGATTTAGAGGAAATAATGGGGCGGAGAGTGACGTCGCGGCTCCCGAAGTGTTTTGATTAGGCAATATCTAAACAATAAAAATAGATAAAGTGTTTATTTTAACGGCACAAACCACCACAAGTGATTGACACCACTTTTGTTGCAATTTAGAGGAAATAATGGGGCGGAGAGTGACGTCGCGGCTCCCGAAGTGTTTTGTTTAGGCACTATCTAACAATAAACATAGATACAGTGTTTATTTTAATGACACAAACCAGCACAAATGAATGACACCAGTTTGGTGTGATTTAGACAACCTAGGGTGGAGAGTCACCTCACGGCTCCCAAAATATTTTAATTATATCTAAACAACAAAAATAGATAAAGTGTTTGTTTTACCAGCACAAATCTGGCACAAACGAATGCCACCAGTTTGGCGCGATTTAGAAGAAATGGGGTGGAGAGTGACGTCATTGCTTCTGAAATATTTTGCTTATGTCTAAACGAGGAAAACGGATACCGTGTTTGTTTTAACGGCACAAACCAGCACAAATCAAGCACAAACGACCTGTGCTGATTTCAAGTCATTTGAGCAACATGGGGTGGAAAGTGGCGTCACACGGTAAAAAAAATAATGCTTAATATCTCAGACCCTAAACCAGCACAAACGTTCGTTTTTGCAGCACAAATCGGCACAAACGTAGCACAAACGAATGGCATAGTTTTAGGGATTATTTGTTTTTTATGGGTTGCCAACTTCACGGAGGTATTGACTTCCATTATAATGACTTTTTTTTTAATTTTATTTATTTTTTTGATTGCAAAACCATGACACCATATAACAGGGTTATTCAATTGGTGGCCCGCGGGCCGAACCTGCCCCCGAGGCAATTTGTTCCGGCCCTCCAAATAGTGTGACCAAGACATCAAAAATAAATTTAGTTCAGGTGAAAAACAGCCGCTATAGGTATGAAGTGACGTGTGTCTGTTCAAAACTGCTCGAGCTGCCGTTAAAGGCTGCGCAAGGCGAGAGTAATCTGACATTAAGCGAGTTGCGCAAGCAGCCAAAACATTTGGATACATTTATAGAAAAGGCCTTTTGTATTGACCTTATTCTACAATGCGGAAGTGTACTCGTTTTTGCGATTTTGTTTTAGGACTTCCGATTCAGTTGCCTATGGGAGAAATAACTAGAAATAATAAACGGCATAAAACGATCAAACTACTCGCTCTACAAACAAGTGTTTGCATGACTATACATGAAAAGTAGAATAATATAATACGAAAAAATCAGTTTGCAACATCAAGCAGCAAAACAAGCTGTTTTTAACCTCTAAAAATGAATGGACCCGAAGTTTTGAGCCAAAAAGATTCAAATGGCTGCGCCTGCTCATACGTGGAGAAAAAGGTGAATAATGCACTGATATCGTTAATAGGGATGCAATGATTAGCCGATTTTACTATTAACCGCACTTTAATTCATTACGTTTAATAATCGTAAAGGCTTCTCAACACCGCGTTTCTGTTGCACGGAACAAAACTGCTGCAACTAGACAATGTTATGCCAACTGTGTGCTAGTTTAAAGTTCCGAGCTTATATCGAGGCTAATACGCATGCACATTGGATCAACTATAGCAGCAGGCTGTTCACATATTGCGTCTTTTCCACACGCAAGTTCATTATTTCCAATGGACACGTGCGCATATTGGGAGCAGTGCGCGCATGGCTCGCAGGCAGACCGACCCACTCAGTAGAAATGACCTCACGCTTTAGTGGTGAGAGTTGTGCGTGGCTTTCAGTGCAATGTAAACAAAAGATACCTTAGATGAGCTATTACAAATTATTTAAATGATTTTGTATGTATGACAAGGCATGGGACGATAACCGTTTTCATGGTATACCGCGGTTTGGAAAAGTCAAGGTTTTAAAACAGTCAAAATTTTTTGTAATACCGTTCCTAAGGGATGGGAAATGGACTATTGTTTGTTTTATTTATTAATATTTTGTGCTGTATTTGGTTACTGAGCAGCATTAAACAACACTTTAAAATATAAGCAGTTTTCTTGTGAATTTTTTTATTTATTTTTTCTTCTAAACTAGTGTTTTGAATTTAATAAATGAACAATAATCGTGATAACCGTGAAACCATGATTATTCTTCAGACTATAATCGTACAACCAAAATCTATAATTGTTGCATGCCTAATTTTTACGCAGTTTAAATCATTACATATGAATGTGTCTGAATGTAGAAGAAGCCTACTTGAGCAATACACTGATTTTGTTTTGCTTCGAAATACAACATTTGAATATGTTTGAAAAGCCACATTGTACAATGCAGTGAAGTTATTTAGTTTCAAAATGCAACATATTAATGTTTTAATGTTGAAAAAGCCAAGGTGGGTGTCTTAAGGAGCAAAAATACAACATATGGGCTATCATATTGCTGTTGTGTCATCATTTATATTGCAAGTCATATCTCTCCGGCCCCTCATTTGGGATGCTTTCCATGACCTGGCCCCCATGACAAACTAATTGAACAGCTATGCCATATATTCATGCATTCTTGATTGTTGCTGGTTTTCTCTTTTGGGAGGAGGTCAAATTAATTTTTTTTTACTGTTGATCGTCAGTTGCAGTGCATAAAATGTTTAGTTTCTGCCTTCTATATAGAGTATAGTGTGTATGAGTGAGACCTTTGTGCAGTTACATTGATATGTCTGAAAAAAAATCTAAATAAGCAGCTCAGCTCTAAGAGCATAGTAAACATAATAAGTATATTTATACACGCAGACTATGATCTGCTGTTTTACACCATAGAACTCCATATCTTGCCCAGAAACATTTTGCTCAGGCCTATATAAAGGGTTAATGCTGACAATTAATGATCAACAGTAAAAATTACACATTTTCCTTCTTCCCAACAGGAAAAACTAGCAACAATCAAGAATGCATGATCATATGGTGTCATGGCTTTGCAATCAGAAGATGTCATTATAATAGAAGTCAATGGGTCAAAAACAGCCACCAACATAATGAAAGGGTAGTCAATTTGAAGGTTAGTTTTCACTGCCAAATAAAATATTTGTCAGCATCACACACACTTAGTTGCAACTGTCTTATCATGTGGATGAACAGGGTTGGTTGAGTGTGGGGGAATCCTGACTGTCTGCACTGTAAATCTGCTGTAGGGAGAATCCTGGCCGCTGTGAGAGAGAGAGAGAGAAAATGCGTGTGTGTGTGGATGAGTAAGCACAAAGAGCAGTGTGAGAAGTGTGCATGAATGAGTGAGCAGAGGATTGAGGAGGACCGGCGTGTGTGTATGCCACTCAGCTGGCCTCTTTTATCTGGTCTGCTGGAGCCGTGTCAACAGTGGAGAGCGAACGAGCGGCCAGCGCACTGCAGGAGATCAGCACAGAGAAACACAGGAGGACACAAGCCCTGCTCTGCTCAACACTCAGATCATAATAAATAGGCTTGGGGCAATGGCCTGTGTTGACTGAGTTACTGGTGTTAAACGGCAACACCTGCTCTGTCACTTGCCCACCGCTTCACCATCACCACGCCATTTAAATTTTTATATAGTAATAAAAATCATGTAGTTCATATTATGGCTGCCCAATATATCATTTCAGCATCGATATCGCAATGTGTGGATCTGCAGTAGTCACATCGCAGACTCTGCAATGTCAAGTTAGGATTATAATTAACCAGGAACTACAGTTCAGATCACATGATTTGTGGAATCATTGCAGTGTTTATTATAATATAATAATGTGAAAGCTTTTTGTTTGGATGGGGTTTTAAAGCCTGTGACTACGATTTCAAGTGGGAATTTCCAAAGTTTGCTACTTTACAAAACGTGATTTGTTTATACAATGTGACTATACAGTGTTGACTTATATTTGATTTATTGTATTTCTGTACCTCAATACTGCGAAAGCCAAGACGCGATTTTTAGTTCATTTTTTACCTTTTGTTTCATTTTGAATATTTAATGCAGATGCATTCACCTATAAAAACCATCACCATCAATGTAAAACATTGAATTCTTTCTAAATGGAGTCATCTGTAAAATTATTTCTATCGCAACATGCACTACCTGATAAAAGTCGTCGATCCCAGTTGTAAGAGCAACAAATAATAACTTAACTTCTAGTTGATCATTTGGAAAAGTTTTTTTTTTTGTGATGAATCATTTGTTGAACTGCATCCCAATCATCACAAATACTGCAGAAGCCCAAGATTCTCAGAGAATTCAGTCAAGTTTGGTGAAGAAAATATCATGGTTTGGGGTTACATTCAGTAATTCAGTATGGGGCGTGTGAGAGATCTGCAGAGCGGATGGCAACATCAATAGCCTGAGGTATCAGGACATGTATGCTGCCCATTACATTACAAACCACAGGAGAGGTCAAGTTCTTCAGCAGGATAGCGCTCCTTCTCATACTTCAGCCTCCACATCAAAGTTCCTGAAAGCAAAGAAGGTCAAGGTGCTCCAGGATTGGGCAGCACAGTCACCAGACATGAACTATGAGCATGTCTGGGGTAAGATGGAGGAGGCATTGAAGATGAATCGAAAGAATCTTAATGAACTCTGGGAGCCCTTCCAGAGCGCTTTCTTTGCCATTCCAGATGACTTTATTAATAAGTTTTTGGGTTTGAGAAGATGTATGTATGCAGTCGTCCAAGCTCATGGGAGTCAGACACAATATTAATTCTTTTTCCACTGCACCATGACTTTATATTCTATACCAGGGATCACCAAACTTGTTCCTGAAGGTCCGGTGTCCTGCAGATTTTAGCTCCAACCCTAATCAAACACCTGAACAAGCTAATCAAGCTCTTACTAGGGATACTTGGAAACACCCAGGCAGGTGTGTTGAGGCAAGTTGGAGCTAAACCCTGCAGGGCACCGGACCTACAGGAACGAGATTGGTGACCCCTGTTCTATACTGTACATTATTTCTGTTAAGTGACAAGACTTTTGTCTAAGCAAAGTCAGATCTTACTGTCCTGATTAAATAATAATTAAAAAAAGGCATAATCATGTTTCATTTTGGTAAAATAAGTGTAATTTAGAGACCTTTGCCTTTCATATAAGCCACTTCTTACAAGTTATTATTTGTTGTTCCTAAAACTTGAATGGGCATCAAGACTTTTGTCAGGTAGTGCATATATTGAAATATCACATTGTCAGCTTTTTCCAATATTGTGCGGCACTGGTTCATAGAATTACTAATATTTTACAAACTTTTTTTCTTTCGTTGTGATCTTCTGTTTACAGTTTATTCACAAAATACTGTGATGGAGTGCTAGGACATTCTCATGTTACGATCTATTTTACATGTCACTCTAATGTTACAATTCATTTATGCCACATCTTCTGTTGGATCATGTGATATAATATGTCCATTTCTTTGCTTTATAGATGGGCATGGCAGGTGGCAACAGTCCATTTGGGCAGTACCAGGCTGGAGGTCAACAACTGGGCACGAACGCACAGAATAAAGGCGCCCTTCCCAACAGCCTCCCCCCATTTCCAACTGACCTAAAGGGGGCGACTGTCACCAGCGTGCCAAACATGGTGAGTTTCCCCATCACATTAACAAACTGATCATAAACAACAGGCGGATAAGTTGATTCAACTTCACTGTTTTCCTCTCGCCTATAGCCCCAGCAGCAACAGGTGTCGGTAGGCATGGTGGCGGGTCAGGGCGTATCGACGGGTCCCACAGCTGACCCGGAGAAGCGCAAGCTGATCCAGCAGCAGCTGGTTCTGCTGCTTCATGCCCACAAGTGCCAGCGGCGTGAGCAGGCCAATGGAGATATGCGAGCCTGTGCTCTGCCACACTGCAGGACCATGAAGAACGTCCTCAACCACATGACACACTGCCAGGCTGGCAAGTCCTGCCAAGGTGAGTCCACATGCAGTGCCCACCACTGGACTGATAACAGAAGCCTTTTCCAAATGAGCTTCAATCCAGGTTTAATATGAGTGTCATGATCTACTTTAAACTCAACATGAGAAGGGCAGAAAGAGATTCAGAGGTACAGTTGAAGTCAGAATTATTAGCACTTCTCAATTATTACCCTCCTGTATATTTTTTCAACACATTTCTAAACATAATAGTTTTAATAACCAATTTCTAATGACTGATTTCTTTTATCTTTGCCATATAATATTTTAAAAGATTTTTCTAGATATATTTCAAGATACTAGCCTTCAACTTAAAGTGCAATTGAAAGGCTTAACTAGATTCATTAGGCAAGTTAGGGTAATTAGGCAAATCATTAGCCCTTTTCACACATACAGACCTTTCTGGGAAATTACCAGCAATTTTCTGGAAAGGGATCATGTGTGAATAGGCTCTTTTTGAAAATACTGGTAAATTTGTTCTGGCAATTTTCTGGAAAGAGAAGTCGTAAGATTACCGGTAATTTGCTGAAATGCTGCTCTGTGTAAACGCAGAAGGTCGTGAACGCGCTCTTTCCGACAATTTTCTTTCTGCGTGAGATGTCTACTCCAGCCAATCAGAACATTCAGACACATTCACATCTGCGCGGTTTATGAAAATAAAATCCTTTGAATATTTTTCCAGACACATTTAGCTGCTAAATGTTAGTCAGAGAACGTTTCTATGTTCATCATTAATGCCAACTGTTGAAAAAATAATCAATAAAATGCTAGCATGTGGCACTCGTGCACATGAAGGAGTGCCCCGGTGAGTGCTAGCACACAGACAAATGTACATCTCGACATGCGAAAGTGTTCCTCCACATGTTTTCATTTAAGTTCTTCACAATACTTATCCATCCACAGAATTTGTAAGGTAGTCAAATGTGCAAACTTTTAACTGCGGTTCATCCTTCTGCCAAAAGCAGCTACATGGATGCTAAAGCTTTAAATAAAAGTGAACCCATCAACAAAAGTGTTCTATGTTTACAAATACAAGCTCAACCATTAAGAGGCCATTTCTAGTTAATGATTTCATTGTTTGCCGGTATTTTGGAATGGATGTGTGAATGGCCTTTTCCGGAAAAAAAAATTCCTGAACGTCCTTGCCTGTGTGAACAGCGCTTTTTTTTTAAATTCACTGGTATAGTTGTTCCAGAAATTTTCAGAATATTTACCAGTATCAGTGTGTGAAAGGGGCTATTGTATTCACCTTATTCTCCGCGTATGAGCGGGCGCAGCCATTTGAATCTTTTTGGCTCGAAACTTCCGGTCTCATTCATTTCCGTTTTTTTTTTTTTTTTTTTTTTCATTTTTAGAGGTTAAAAACAGCTCGTTTTGCTGCTTGATATTGCAAACTGATCTTTTCGTATTATATTATTCTACTTTTCATGTACAGTCATGCAAACACTTGTTTGTAGAGTGAGTAGTTTGATCGTTTTCTGCCGTTTATTATTTCTAGTCATTTCTCACTTAGACAACTGAGTCAGAAGTCCTAAAACAATCGCAAAAACCAGCGCACTTCCGCATTGTAGAATAGGTCAATAAGAGTAGTTTGTTCTGTAGACAATTAAAAAAAAATATTGCTCAAGGCTAATAATATTGACCTTAAAATGGTTTAAAAAGAATTCAAAACTGCTTTTATTCTAGCTGAAATAAAACAAACAAGACTTTCTCCAGAGAAAAAAAAATATATAGGAAATACAGTGAAAAATTCCTTGCGCTGTTAAACATTATTTGGGAAACATTTGAAAAAGAAAAAAAAATTCAGAGGAGGACTAATAATTTTGACTTCAACTGTACATAATTTATATATGTATAAAGAAACAAAATGTTTAGTAGTCATTGGCTGTTTTTTTTTTTAAAGCATTCTTTATTTTGCCTTGTAAGACAATGGAAATTCTTGACTCTTTTGGTTTCTTCAGTTACTTGAATTATTTGTGTCTTGTGTATTTTGTGTGTAGGAGTGCAGTAGTAGACCTGTGTAAATCTGCTGTCTGTGCTCTTGTTTAGTCTCAGCACAAGCAGTAATGAGATGCTTTACTCCTGATGTGGTGTTTTGAGCGTTATGTGCATCTTTGCTCTAGTTAGACACCGTTTTACTGATAATGTACAGTTGAAGTCAGAATTATTGAACCCCCTGAATTATTAGCCTCCCTGTTTATTATTTTCCCCAATTTCTTTTTATTGGAGAGAAGATTTTGTTTAACACATTTCTCCATATAATAGTTTTAATAACTCATTTCTAATAACTGATGTATTTTATCTTTGCCATGATGACAGTAAATAATATTTGACTAGATATTTTTCAAGACGCTTTTATACAGCTTAAAGTGACATTTAAAGGCGTAACTAGGTTAATTAGGTTAACTAGGCTGGTTAGGGTAATTAGGCAAGTTATTGTATAATGATGGTTTGTTCTGTAGATTATCGAAAAAATATAGCTTAAAGGGGCTAATAATTTTGACCTTTAAAATGGTTTTTAAAAAATAAAAACTGCTTTTATTCTAGCCGAAATAAAACAAATAAGACTTTCTCTAGAAGAAAAAATATTCAGACATACTGTGAAAATTTCCTTGCTCTGTTAAACATCATTTGGGAAATATTTAAAAAAGAAAAAAAATTCATAGGGGGGGCTAATCATTCTGATTGTAACTGTATATGCTGTGCTATTTGCACTATTTGAATGACTTTCTATTTAAAAACACAGACATTCACAAGTCGCCCCATTGATGTTTGTTATGGTCGAAGTATTGAATGTGAAATATCGCATTTGAGTATAAACTCATTTTGCCATGGAAATAA
>NC_079456.1:25574114-25576614 GCF_903798145.1 Danio aesculapii | reverse complement strand
ACACAGCGCCACAGCGTCTTTGATCTGGGATTAAAATTGTGATTAATAAAACAAACAAACAAATAATGGTTGATGATTTCTGAAATATCTGTAGTCACATTGACTTACATGCGCCATCTTCATGCCCTGGACTTCTGTGGCGTTTTTGACAGCTTTAGCCAGACATATGGGTGTGTATGGGATGGCAGATCTGTGGGACTGCACAATTACAAAGTTAAGTTAATATTATTTATCTATATTTAGACAGAAATTTAACATTTCAAGACTTTAAGGCACACCACAACCTCATAACAACATTAAAATGGCATCCAAAAACTGTAATCTGACATTTTTAAACATTTTTTAAAAATGAAAATCCACCATTAACTGACATCAGCAAAGGCATAAAAATGCAATAATTACAGAGGGGAAAATAAGTATTGAACACGTCATGTTTTATTTGTAGAGGAGCGGTTGACATGGAATTGAACCAGATTTTGGTAAAAACCCAAACAATACAAACTAAATTTGTTAAATGAGTTCTGTGTAATAACAATGGAATGGCACAAAGAGAAAGTACTGAACTACTGACATGTATTTAATATTTTATATAATGGCAAATTAAAGACGCCTCTCATATGGAAAATGAAGTCACATGAATTGCTCAGCTGTGAGTTTTCCACACACCTCAACAGAGTGTAAAAATCTTGATGGTTCTGTGGGTCTTGTCTATTAAATCTGATCTTTATTTTGTATTTTCTATTGGATTGAAGTCAGGTGTTTGGCTGGGCCATTCTACAGCTTGATTTTCTTTCTCTGAAAGCATTTGAGAGTTTCCTTGGCTGTGTTTTGGATCACGTTTACATGGACATCAGTAATCGAATTTTTTGCCTTAATCTAATTAAGACAATAATATGATTAAGGTTTTTACATGAGTTGCTTTTTTAATGTTCTTTTCATGATCCCGTTTTACACGTTATAGCACATAATTTAATTTAAATCACATTTTCTACAGAGTTTCATATAATTTCGGGAGTTTCATTTTTAATTTGTCGACTTTAACTTCAGTTTGGCACTTTCACTTTCATTCGGAAGCATTTCTGCCTTCTGTGACAAATCAGATATTGGATGCAACTACAGTATGAACTGCTGGAAGAGTGTAGTTTCAATAATGCGACTATAATCAGCATACTCCACATGTCTTTATTCCATTTCTCTTTAGTTCGATTATGACCTTAATCAGACGAAAAAAAAAAAAAAATGCTGTTTACTTGGTAGACCTTTAATCAGAGTATTGTCTTAATCACATTAAAATCAGATTATTGGTGGCCATGTACTCATTGTCCTGCTGAAATGTCCACCCTGGTTTCATCTTCATCCTCCTGCTAATGTAGATGTTGGACTGAAGCAGCTAACATTAATTTACAATGGCGAAGGGCAGAAGGTTGCTGAAGAACTACTGAGATGTTTCAGCGGCTGTCTGGGCTTTCACTGCCTTTCTGCACCTTCCTTTCTTCATGTGTTCAATACTTTTTCCCTGTGTCATTTCATTTTATTACACATATCTTAATTTGTAAACTAATTAGATTTGTTTTCTTTGCATATGTTGATTTTACAAATATTAAAAGCCTTTAGAAATATATTTGAGTTTTCTGAGAAAAATGGTGATGTGTTCAATTCTTATTTCCCCCACTGTATATATTGAATATGTTTATTAATAACATATTAACCAAACTTCCTATATTTCTGTAAATTTTGTTGCCGTATGAGCTCATATGCAATTTTTTTTTCCATTCAGAACATCTGGCAATTCATATCAATTCACATCATACGATTGCAATTCATTCCCATTCAGAAATCGTGGTCGTGGCGCATACCCTGTGAGAGGAACTCAGGAGCTAAGCCACTCACAAGTTCCTGCTCATTTTAAACATGTCAAATGTCGAATGAACTCTCTGAACAGTGAGCACAATAAGTTTCATGCATGACAAAGTTTTCAGAGGTATAGATTATAGTGGACTAGGCTTTATCATTCACAAAAATGGGGTAACCAGCAGAGTTGAAAATTAACCTGTATTTATATTGGTAAAGAACAAGAATGTCAGAAAACATTAGGACAGGAAAAAGGTCACAAAATGCAACCATTCGCATAAATCATTCATAAATATAGGACAATATTTGGCAGAGATTGAACTATGAGAAAATCTAGAATCTCAAGTTTTTTAAAAAATAAAAATACTGAGAAAATTGCCTTCAGACTCGTCCAAAAATTTAGTTTTGATATAATTACAGTAAGTCTGAAGACTAGTGTGTTCTGATTGGCTAACTGCCTAGTGCATGTTAAAGGAAATGTCATTCCTGGGTGTGGTTTATGTAAATTTTTAGCGTTTGTGATGTCACAAACCGAGCCAGATGCTCCTTGTAGTCCCCACCAGCACATTGTGTAAAAGAAATGATCATTCTTTTGAACTGAACTTTGAGTCTCATAACTTTGCAGATGGCGTTCATGCTCAAATAGCAA
>NC_079456.1:25549114-25571614 GCF_903798145.1 Danio aesculapii | reverse complement strand
TTGACCTGCTGCAATTTGAGATGTAAATGCCTCAATTTAAGCTGGTTGCTAATAAAAGCAACGACACACGATAGAAGTGATAATTTCCATATTAAGAGGAGTTTTTGTTCTAATCAATCCTTAAATTGATATATTAGAAACGGCTTTATTTCTTGCAGCTGAATAACAGAAAACTGACATTGATCACCTGAGGTACACCTCATGTGCTTTATTCAGTGTTAAATGCTAATAATGTAAGTTTAAATGCCATTTTACATGACATTTATTGCCATGCTACTGAAAGCAGCAGCAGATAGTTCACCTCAGATCTTGACAATAAAATAAACCGTTTGAAATTGAACTTTAGAACTGTGAAATAATGCAAACCAACACATATCAGTGATTCAGCATCTACATTTAATAATGTCAAAGATGTTTCATATGTATTAATTAGATTATAAACCTTACCATTTCATGAGTGAGAGCATTTTTGTGCTTCTGAATGGCTGTATTTAAGTTTCTGTCGTGTTTTGTTTGGTGCAAACAGCCAAACTGCTTATCAATGCAAATCTCATCACATATCATGTTGTTGGGACATGGGGTTACAATGTAACCTGTTCAACTAATGTTTACACTCGTAATAATTTTCTAATTAATAACCTCATGTGGAACTCTGAATCTGCGTCACATTTCGGAGTCTGTTACTGTCCACCGGAGGTTGCATTTTGGTCACGGACACATGCTTTAAGCTGTTTTTCAACAAGGCAGCCCGGGGTGCTGGCATTTGGCGGGTTAAAAGAACCAAAACAAAGACAACATTTAGGCACGTAACGCACATTTTCAAAGCAGAATATCTGGCTTCAGCGTTGTTTTTCAGATAAACAAGCATGTTCATGTGGCATGTTTCTTAAATATCTGCAAACATATTATGGTATTTTTATGCTTTAGGAGCACCTTTAGGAATTTTTAGATATATGGACTAGAAATAAGACAAAAAGAAAAGCTTTTTTTGCAATGTATTTTTAACAATTTGAGATTGAAAAAATAAATAATATATATTTTTTTATTTGCGTAAAATCAACGACTGGGAGACTTGGATTTTTTTATTATGTACATTTGAAAAGATGCTATGTGTAAGTTTGATTCAATTCATTTGATAAACTCAGTGTGTGTTGTGGTTTGATGTATTAATGTGTCTGACCGGTGTATTTGAGGGCGAGGGCAGTGAGTTTGGTGCTGGGTCGAGAAGGACGATCCTCCCAGATGGCGTCGATCAGATTTTCCTGCACCGCCACTAAAGAGTGGCCCGCACCGCTCAGAGCCTTCGACATATTCTTCCACTGGTCTGAAAAACAAAATATCAATCTGCACTTGTGACGCTGAACTATTAAAAACATTGAGCTTACTCTCATTGCAAACACAGGATTGAGAATGCTATGAAACATGTGAAGTAATGGTGCATTTATTTTTTGTAATTCACATCAAAACAGACTACTTAAAACATTTACATTTAAAAACTTAACTTAAGCAAAACTTAAGGAACTAGGAATATTTTAAGTGATTATATTGAGATTATACTGATTATAATAATACACTTTTTTACTGATTAGAATTCATAAAAAATCTGATTTCATGTATATATATATATATATATATATATATATATATATATATATATATATATATATATATATATATATATATATATATATATACTCATACAAATATTTGTTACACATAACATAATTTCTAAAATAATTTGTCTTGTTTTTCTTTGTATTTATGGATTACTTTGGTTGGTACTGACATCTAGTGAAAATTTCAAGTCAACAGCAGCTTTAGAAACGTTTTCTGAGAAACATTGTGATGTAATTGGTGGGAAACATTTTAAATTCACAATAATATTACATTTATCCCACATAATATTTATAAAATATGAATCAAATATTTGTTAATAAAATGAATTTAATAACTAAAAACATTTTGTTCAAATACATAAATAATGCTGTTGTATGCAAAAGTTTGGCCACCCCTGATAATTTTCATAATTGCAAGCCATAGCCTGCTGGACTTTCAAATTAGCAATTTAATTTGGATATATTTTATACCCTAGGGAAACAGCAACATTTCAGTTCTGACATTATATTTATTTAATCAACAGATGCAATGCAATTTAAGTCTTAACAAAACAGACAGGTGCAAAAACCCCAACAGAATAATGTCAGACGTTTATCTTTTGTACAGCCACCTTTTGCTGAAATAACAGCCTGTAGATGCTTCTTATAGTCAAGGATAAGTGCCTGAATTCTTGCTGAAGGCATTTTGGATCGTTCTTCCTTGCACATTTTATCCAGTTCAGTCAGGTTTGATAGGTGCCAAGCGTAAATGGCCCTTTTCAAATCAACCCATAGACTTTCGTGATGTTCAAGTCTGGGGACTGTGATGTCCATTCTAGTACATTGTATCGTGTCTGAGCATGAATTACTTTGTAGATCTGGAATTGTGCTTTGGGTCACTGTCCTGCTGAAACGTCCAACCCTGTCATAACTTCAGCCTCTTGACCAATTCCTGAACATTGTTCTTCAGAATCTGCTGACACTGGGTGGAATCCATCCGACCTTTAGCTCTGACAAGGTTTCCAGTACCTGTGCTAACCACACATCCCCACAAAATGATGGACCCTTCACTAGTAGAGAGCAGGTTCTTCTGGTATGCTGTGTTCTTTTTCCACCATGCAAAGCGCCGATGGTTGTGGCATCTGTCCACAGTATACTTTTCCAAAAAGACTCAGGCTTGTCCAGATGAGCCTTTGCATACCTCGAATGTCTCTTTTTGTTGGCAGAATGCAGAAAAGGCTTCTTCTGCATCACCTTCTATTGAGCTGTTCTTTGTGAAGAGTGCGCTGGACTGTGAAATGATCTACAATGACATTATCAGCAGCAAGATGTTCCTGGAGCTCTTTGGAGGTGGTCTGTGATTTGTCTGTGACCATTCTAACCATTCTTCGCCTTAGCCTTTCAGATATTTATCTTAGTCTAGCACATCTTTCCTGCACAAGAACTGTTCAATGTGGCCTTCCATTTTCTTACTATATTTCGGACTGTAGAGATAGAGACTTTAAACCTTTGTGATAACTTTTTGTATACTTCTCCTAATTCATGTTGTTGAATTATGCTAGTTTTTGGGTCATTATGAAGTCCTTTTGAGGTTCCCATATTGCTACTTTCTGGTTCATAATAAGGAAAAGCACAACTAGCTATTATTAGGTTATCTTAAATAACCTTTTTCATGATTGGTTGCACCCGTGTTACTATTATTAAGGTTTGAAATCCACACAAAAGAGAGGGTGCCCAAACTTTTGCATAGCCTATTTTTCAGTTTGAGTTTATTTTCCCACATCTCAAAACTGCTACACTATGGATTTCTGTCTGACAAATATGACATTATCTAGCTTTCACTAGAAACCAAATGGCATATCACTGCGATCTTCTTTTAAAATGCAAGAGCACATAGTTTCACAGCCAAATTTTTGCATAAAAAGGTGTTACACCTAAAATAAAAATAATTCTATGTTCCGCAGACAGAAATAAAAATAACCTTATCCATAACTGTACTTCTCAGTTTACTGAATTACTGACCAGCAGCAATGATCCAGGGATCGACTCCAACTTTGGAGTTTTCCGGGAGGACACTGATGAGCCAGTCCTCCTGTGATGGCGTTTCCTTCAGTCCTTATCAAAACAAAAGAAAATCATAATAATATTCATATTCATTTAGCTATTTTGAAAAATGCTGCATGCATTTACACTAACAAAAGCATAGCTAGAGAGCTACAAAGGGGAAAATCCACCCAAAAATATATATTCTGTCATCATTTACTCACACTTCACTAGTTACAATTTTTATTTCTTCTGATGAACGCAAAGGAAGATATTTTGAAAAATGTTGGAAGTCAGCGACCTTCACAGTATTTAGTTTTCCTACAATGGAAGTCACCGGTTTGCGAAATTCTTTTAAAAATCCTCTAGTGTGTTCAAACAGAGAGAAAAATGAAAATCATTTGGTTTGGAAGCCCACAAGGGTGAGAGAATGGTAAGCAATGTTTTTTTTTATTTATTTCTGAAAATAAATAAACTATTATTGAATGCATATCAAATTGAAAAAATACTGCATATCCTAATGAATGTTTAATATCTTGGCTGCCATGCTTTCACGTTTCTGTATGCAGTCATTTTAATAATAGCTGCAGCAGCTGATCTGGCAGCTGGGAGTCATAAACTATGACTAGCGTTGCTTGTACCCATTTTCATGAGAGTCCAGTTGTTGTCCATCTGTTGACTGGCCTGCAGGAAGTAGCGGCCGTCGGTCCATAAAGCCGCATGCTGTTCTGTGACTATAGCAGTACCTGAATCAAACAAACACAACAATGACTACACTGATGCCAACAAAATATAACCTTTTGTTAGGCTAGAAAAATTATATATCGCTAAAAATATCGCAAAAATAACAGCAATACTGCATATTCCTTTGACTGCCGCTTTACCAAACGGTTGACCATGTTTTTACTGTTATATAATAATTACTGTTAATAATTATTATATAGTTAATGACTGTTAAAGTCATTTAAAGAATGACTGTTTTAAATAATGGTTTACACGCACAGCATTGTTGGTTTACAAAAAAAATAAAAATAAAAAAAATCTAACAAACCTGACAAATAATCTAACAAATAATCCTGTTGTATGACTACATTTGATTTTGGTTGTACT
Source organism: Danio aesculapii (assembly GCF_903798145.1). NCBI lineage: Eukaryota > Metazoa > Chordata > Actinopteri > Cypriniformes > Danionidae > Danio > Danio aesculapii. The sequence goes on along the minus strand of NC_079456.1, from coordinate 25,566,866 downwards.
GTTTCAAAAAAAACAAAAAAAACATGTTAAATGAGAATTTGAAATATTTTATGGCATACTTCAAAAAATAAAGGGGATTTAGTATTCAAAATTGATTTATTTTGAATATTTCTTTAAAGAAATTGATCCTACACTTTACATTTTCAGATTTTTCATAGTATATGTATTAATTCCGGTTCATTTAAAATAAACTGACATTTCAACCATTTGGTAGAAGCTGATATTTTAGAAATTATGGGATGTGTTGGAAAAAAAATTCATCGAGTGTGTTTACTATCGACATTAGGAGTTACGAAATGCAATCCAAATATTTTTTTCTTGGTACTGGGAAATACTGGGAAAATATGTGATATTGCTGTTGAGCATTGCGATAGTGATATTTCTTATCCTATAGCATTTCCCTAGAGAAAAGCTATGTTTATTGGCTTTACTTAAAACATTATTTATGTAATGATCATACTAAATAAACAGGTAATAATGGATATTTTTCTGATGTAAAAAATGTTTCTGACCTAGAATATTTATGAAGATATTATGACTCTTATTGGCTGTTATTTTTCTCTCCTGTTTCTACATCATTAGTGTTTATTTTCAGCTCCAGATTCACGTTCTAGCCAATAGCAAAACAGCATATACTGGGTAGGCAGGTATAAAGATAGTCAGGCCCCATCTGATGGATATCAAATCTGGATAAACAGTCAGTGCCGATTATTGCATATACAGCTGAAGTCAGAATTATTAGCCCCCCTTTGAATTTGTCTCTCTTTTTTAAATATTTCCCAAATTATGTTTAACAGAGCAAGGACATTTTCACAGTATGTCTGATAATATTTTTTATTCTGGAGAAATTTTATTTGTTTTATTTCGGCTAGAATAAAAGCAGTTTTTAATTTTTTATAAACCATTTTATGGTCAAAGTTATTAGCCCCTTTAAGCTATATATTTTTTTTCAAAAGTCTGCAGAACAAAAGTTATATAATAACTTGCCTAATTACCCTAACCTGCCTAGTTAACCTAATGTTGAGCCTTTCTAGTTGAACCTTTAAATGTCACTTTAAGCTGTATAGAAGTGTCTTGAAAAATAACTAGTCAAATATTATTTACTGTCATCATGGCAAAGATAAAATAAATCAGTTATTAGAAATGACTTATTAAAACTATTATGTTTAGAAATGTGTTGAAAAAATAAACAGGGGGGCTAATAATTCTGACTTCAACTGTACCATTATCGCAATAATAATCATGTTTTGATATATTGTGCAGCCATACTATAAACATATCCTCAAATTAACAAACAGGAAAGTTTAGTTTTTGCTCTGCTCTGTAATATTATTAGTAGTATAATTGCTATTATATAAATAGATTTTTCTAATGAGACATCATCAGTCGACCATTTTGGAAGCAAAAAACGCAAACAATTCCACTGAACTTAATGAAACTCGCATATTTTGCTGATTATAGCTACTCAAAATTATTAACTACTGTCACATTTTGGGTTGTACTACTGTTGTTGACATCCGAATATTGCTTTTTTTTAGAGATTCAACCTTTTAAAAAAAAAAAATAATCAAATATATTGTCTGCTTTGTGCATCTTGTAAAAAATGTCATGGTGCCTATATATTTTTATTTATGATATTTTTGGCAATTCCACAAAATCAAGTTAAACTGTGGCCCAGTAAAATATGCTATTAAACATGATATGATATATTAATTTAAAATATAATATAGTACATACTGTATAGCATATAACTTTTTATTAATTGTCTCAAAAGCGAGTGTTTTTAGCTGGCTTGACAGCAGCCAAGAAAATAGTTGCAACAAGATGGAAGCCTCCACATTCTCTTAATCACCATAATTGGATTCATACTTTTATTGACATTGTGTATTTGGAAATGTCCACTGCTCACATCCATGGTGCAAGAGAGGACACCATCAGACTTTGGGCACAAACCTTGGACAAACTGAAAGGTTTACTAATTTGAATCAATGAGACATCAAAAAGCAGAAACTTCTGGTTCCAGGTCCCATTTTTAATTTAATTTAATTTATTATTGTTGTTGTTTTTTTAATTATATAATTTTTTTAACATTTATTTTTCTTTTCTATTAATTGTATCTTTTTTTTTTTCTTTTTATAGTAATTTAAGGTTCCCTGTTTGGGCTTCTAATAACTTTTCTTCATTGTCGTAGACCTCTTTCAGCACGGTTTTGAATACCTATTTCTATTTGTCTATTACTATTCTTCTATTTATTTATTTTTAACTGGCTTAATTTTACCCTTACTTAACCCTAAATACAGATTTGGCTTATATATTTATATATATATATTAATTTATTTAATTGTATTATTTTTATTTGTTTTAGTATGTCCTTGTCATTACTCTTCAGTTTTTCCTTTTTATTGACACTAGTGTTGTTATTGCTGGCACTATTGTTGATACTATTATTTAACAACCTGTATATTGGTTATTACATGTATATACAGTATACGCACTTTGATATATGCTTATAGTTTGCATCATGTTTTTCTGTGTTTGAAAGATACAAAATAAAAGAAAAATTTGATGGAAAAAACCTTAATATTAATTGTTTTTTACACACCAGCAGATCCGTTGAATCCACAGATGAACTCACGTCGACAGTCACACGGCGCAATATATTCACTCTACAAAGAAAGACACACACACAGATGAAGAGAAAACAGTTCTGTCTGCAATCAGACCTAATTACTGTTCATTTAACCAGACGAATCAAGAAAAACATTTGGTAGGAGGACACACACACGACGTAATTAGTGGACCTTTCATAATCACAGCGGGAAAAGCCCATCACTCACACAATACAGATTAAAGACAGAGATAGACAGACACACATATACACACACACACACGCACACACACGCACACACACGCACACGCACGCACACGCACGCACACGCACACACACACACACACACACGCGCGCGCGCGCACACACACACACACACACACACACACACACACACACACACACACACACACTGCAGCAGCTGAAATAGATGATGTAATGTTTGAGAAAGTGTGTTCATACTGTTGGATGTTTTTAAGGTTTAATGTTTGTAGATCACAGTCCACAGATTTTTCATTACAAAATTTTAATGGCTAAAAGCATAAAATATTGACAATATATCCTGAAATCTCTAGAAACAGCAGAAGAAATCAATTTCTTATTAATAGATTGTGCCCGTTGAATCACACTATTGTAAATAAAAGAAACAATTACACTTAAAAGAGGACACTTTAATGGTAAACTTTAACTTTGTTTTATTCTAGTAAAATTGTAGCAATCATGTTTTTTTTGGATTATTGATAAGCATTTGTTTAACCACAGTTCTAATAAAAATTACATGGTTGAACAATCTACAGTTAACATTGCAAAATATAGATTGATTTCTGCTTACAAAGACTTAATTGCAAACCATGTTTTGTTTTCTTTTTAGTGAAACAAAATGTGTTATTTTACGGTATTCTGTATACACATGAAGGCTGCGTTGTTGATTAGTATATTGTATTATAAAAATGCATTAATATTCATGTGAAAATACCCGAGATGATATGAAGAACACAGATGAACCATATATGGTATATACCAGGGGTCACCAATCTCGTTCCTGGAGGTCCGGTGCCCTGCAGGGTTTAGCTCCAACTTGCCTCAACACACATACCTGGGTGTTTTAAGTATACCTAGTAAGAGCTTGATTAGCTTGTTCAGGTGTGTTTGATTAGGGTTGGAGCTAAAATCTGCAGGACACCGGACCTCCAGGAACAGGTTTGGTGATACTCTTCATGTTTAATCAGTCAAACATTTTCATCTGTTTTAAGTGTTAAACAAAGCTGTAGTGTTTTCCCCTTTTGCATCTGCATCTGCATCTGCATCTCTTCTCAAAACGTGTGATGTCCTTTTTGCCTTTTATTAAAATCATAATAGATTTTTTACACTTTTTTTTATTTTAATATATACTTTAAAGGCGCTATAAAAACTAAAGTTTATTATTATCATTGATAAATGAATATCAGTTCATGAAATTGACTTCCAGGAAATTCATACTTTTCTATATAGGTTTTATTTGTGGTAATCCAGATAAAACCTATAAAGAAAAGTGTCATTGTATGTGAGAGTGACTCAGCGGCTCAGTGGTTAGCACTGACGCCTCACAGCAAGAAGCAGCCCCGTCTGGGTCAGTTGGCATTTCTGTGGGGAGCTTCCATGTTCTCTCCGGGATCGCGTGGGTTTCCTCCGGGAGCTCCGGTTTCCCCCACAGTCCAAAGACATGCACTGTAGGTGAACTGAATAAGCTACACTGGCCGTAGTGTATGTGTGTGAAAGCAAGAGTGTAGGGGTGTTTCCCAGTGTTGGGTTGTGGCTGGAGGGGCATCTGCTGTGTAAAACATATGCTGGATAAGTTAGCGGTTCATTCTGCTGTAGTGACCCCTGGTTAATAAAGGGACTGAGCCGAAAAGGAAATGAATGAAAGAATGAATGAATGAAATTGACCACCAGAATGTTGTATGCAAGGGTGACATGGTGACTCAGTGGTTAGCACTGTTGCCTCACAGCAAGAAGGTCGCTGGTTCGAGTCCTGGCTCAACCAGCTGGCGTTTCTGTGTGGAGTTTGCATGTTCTCCTCGTGTTCATGTGGGTTTCCTCCTGGTGCTCCGGTTTCCCCCACAGTCCAAAGACATGCACTATGGGTGAATTGGAGAAACTAAATTGGCCGTAGTGCATGAGTGTGTTTGTGAATGAGTGTGTATGGATGTTTCCCAGTACTGTGTTGCAGCTGGAAGGGCATCTGCTGTGTAAAGCATATGCTGGATAAGTTGGCGGTTCGTTCCACTGTGGTGACCCCTGATGCGTAAAGGGACAAAGCCGAAGAAAAATGAATGATTGAATGAACATTGTATGGGTACCATGTATCAGATATTTTCCAAAAGGGTCCGTTCACACATGATCTCTTCACGCAAATTTACCAGCAATTTTCTAGAAAACTCTAAGTGTAAAAGGAAGCTAATATTAGTAAATTGCAACAGCTCTATTTAGCATGATTAAGATATTTTGTTCTTTAAATATCACAATAGACCCTTTTCACAAAACTGTTATGACGTGTTTAACGGTCATCATAATCATAAATCCTTCAAAGTTTTTAATATTTTGATTTTGTTTTTAAAAAGCGTATGAACATTTATATGATTTTACATATGTATTATATCATCTTTGCTTCAAATTACAAAAAACAAATTACCGCTTGTGCAAGGGGTTTCTAATGCAGCGTCAATGGGGCAGAACAGTAAATTTGATGTCGTCATTAGTCACACACTATTTCTTTCCTTTTTCTGAAAGTCTTGATAACACGATCATGGCGTTTTTCTTTTATTATTTCAGTAAATGGAATTTTTAAAAAACTATTTGTTGTACTTTTCCATTGACTGCACTCTAAGTTAGTTGTCTGCAAGTATCAGTGTTTATTGAGATTGAAATAGGATAAAAAATTGAATTTGAGATAAGAAATATTGTTATAGCAACACTTGTGACAGCTTTGGGAAATAACGCTTGTTGGACATCACAGGATGACTGATCATCAAGGAACGTGTATTCTGGCACATTTGTTACCCACGACAAGTCAAGATTTTATCAAGGAAAAAAAACTGTTGAAAAAGTGTATAATTTGACTTTCGTAACCGACAATAAAAATCATGTGATTTGTCTAGGGCTTAAGTTTACCCAAGTATGATGACGTCTGCTGCAGTGAAACCCAGAAATGTTAAAAGGGTCCATTGGCATCAATATAAAACAAATAGAATTTAATAAAGCTTTTGTCCGACCACCTCGCAGAATGTTCGCATTGCACGAATTACCATTGCACTGTTTTCGCAATGCCTTTGCCTTGATTCCAGTCATAACCTGCCCTCTTTTTGAGATGTGTTTATAAGCATCATGCTTTAGTGCATGGTGAAATCACCTGATGTGCGTCTCCTGATGGGACGATGTAGGCCTGGATGGGCTCAGTGATGTACTTGCTGTTCTTCATTGCCTGCCGGAGCTGCCGGAGCAGCTCCACCGTGATCTTCGGAGACATTGTATCTGTTGGGACACAGACAGAGCGATCAGTGGTACATCAACTTTGACTGATGAGTAAAAACACAATCAGCAGTTAGCCAGTCTAAAATTGCAGTTAATATGCACTAGTCAACATTAGAAGTGGATCAAAATCAAAAGATATACTGAATAATACCTGTCTTCGGTCAACTTAAAAAAATTTTTTTTATAGACTTCAGATGTTGATTACTGTATAAAACATCACCTATATGATAGGTAATAAATAGATTTTTCCAATATTGTGCAGCTCTAATATATAACAAACCAACTATAATGTAAGTCGATTCCTCAGTACACTGTATAAAATGCTGGCTTCCACAAAAAATGCTGGGTTTTATTTATTGGAACAACGTGAAGGAATTAATTTAACTTACTAAGTTATACAAATTTGGATTTGCATAAGTTATACAAAGTAGATTGAACATAAAACATAAAAACTCCAGAATTGTGTTGTTTCAGCTCATTTTAAACAAGTAGTTTAAACTAACAGCAAACATAATTTGAGTTTATTAAATATTAATCATATTTTTGTGAACCAACTTTTTTTGAGTGAAAACATTGATAAAATACAAAAGTGAAAAGTTTTGTAGATCTCATCTACAAAAACATCTTGACTGCTTTTATTACTTTGTGTGCTCATCGACATTTATTTGCAAGTTAGTGTCGACTAAACTCAATTCTACAAGTTTGTGTGTGTGCAAGTGCACATGAAAGTCAAAATAAAAGGCTTTTGTTGATATAAAGTATTACCTGTAGTCATTTTTGCTGTGTAAACCGGAGATCGTCCTGCTAACGTGGAGCTCAAAGTTGGAATGATATGAGATTGTTAACCTTTACCTTGCACAGACTGCCTCTCGGGTAATTATTATGCCATTATGCAATATGCTCAAATTATGATTATGGCATAGTTAAACATATACCGTCCACGTCTTCATATTTAGACTGATCACAAGCAACCGATTCACAAATGTAAAACTGAAGAGCAGAATATTAACACTAAACTTTATTTTTTTGTAAATTCAAATTCCTGCCATTGTTGTAAATTAAGTACATAAATACGTTAGTATTAATTTAATAATTAAATAAATATTATGACTTTCTAAAGTATTTAGAAATTTGTTAATCAATAGATTTAAAATGAAAAAAGCTACTATGCTATCTTGGCATAAATTTGGAAATTATAATTACTTAAATTAATTCTAGTAGTTACTCCAGGAAGTTTGAGGTAAATTCTGATATATATTTATTCATATATATATATATATATATATATATATATATATATAAATGAATATACATATAGATAACGCATGCTATTGTTTTAATTCATGCTTTGTTGTCACAAAATATATTGCATATGGTAATACTTTTTCCTCATTTATATGAATGCCATATTATATTATATGTGGTATATGATATGTGCCATTGCTGTTGGTGCCAGACAGGCTTATCTCAGTTTTTCAGAAACTGCTGATCAAATCACCAAAAACATTAGTTTGAACAAACAAAAAAAATATTTTTTAACAGTTTATTAAATATGAATCACAATTTATGTGAACCAAATGTAAAAAATGTAAAACTTCCATCTTTAAAAAAACTAACTAAATCTGTTGACTAAACCTAAATCTACAAGTTTATGTCTATGCAAGTGCACATAAAAAGTTTTTTGTAGACATTAAGTATTACCTGTAGTCATTTTTTACCATAACATAACAGCACACATACATGTGCATGTCAATTTATAATTCATTACCCATGTACTTATAATAAAACACACAGAGAGTGAACTTAAAAAAAAAACACTGTATATTATAACTAACAGGATATGTTTTTATAAATGGCAGACTAAATCAATAGCTTATGTTTATATATCACAAGGTGTATGTTAAAAAACTCCCATACCTATTTATAAACATGATGTTTATGTATGTCATAAACATTGTATCTACAATTTATAATTAGTATTTTGTGAATGAATATCTCATTCAGCGAGTGTTCATTCATTCAGAAATGACATGCGCTTTAGTTACAAGGCTGTGGAATCTTCAGGTAACTCTTACATCATCCAATCACGTCAACGGAATTATCATATCGGCTCCTGATTGGATAGCAGGGCTCCACTGTGCGACAATATAAACAATCCACATATAAACAGTACATTAGATAGTATTCATTTCAGATTAAAGATGTGCGGTGCAGGATGACGTAACAGCACACTATTGTACTTCATTTAAACGCTAAAAACACGACGAAAATACTTATTTTGGTATTGTTTTGTCTCCGGTAGGTGTGGCAGTCCTCCGTCCCGTTCATACAAATACAATGCACTCAAAAATAAACATATTCCACACACACGCTTGGTTTTATGTGTTTACGCATGTATATGCGTATGTTGTTTTCTATCATATCTACTGAAAGAGACCGTTTGACGCGCGCAAACGCTTCTTTATATATAATAGCACACGCGTATTATTCAAACGACAACAACAATAACAAACGGTTTCGTCTCATGCTGCTGAACCCACTGTTGATTTCGGAACATAATTTGCTTATAATGACTGACTGACAACAAACAGTTCATCATTTACCTTGGAGAAGCGAGTGCCGAAGTGTCAACTATTAGTAAAAGTCTGTTGTTCCCTGTGTTTAGTGTGCGACGGAGGCTGCCATTACAGTGATGACGTGCGCGGTCACCTGACAGCTGTCTCTTCCAGTCACATGGCGCGCGCGGGACCTGCCCACGGTGAAGTCTAGATGGGATACAGCTGCGGATCCTCACGTCAATATCATTATTTTTGTGACACTGTAAAACAACAATTAATATTTTTACATTGCTGTGAGGGTTAGGTTTCGGGTTGGGGTAAGGGTAGATGTTAATAAAATACAATTTAATGGGTAATTTATTAAATAATATGAATAATTATTGGTATAATTATTGTTTTTACATTATTGTAATGGTTGTGTTTAGGGTTGGGATAGGACTATACGTTAGTAAAATACAATTAATCAATACAAATATTCGATAAATAATATAAATAATTCTCGTTAACGTCTGGCTAATCTCTTCTAGCAACAACCCCCACACCAACGTCTGCAGGAGTCTGGATGGTGGAAATTGTAAGTAGCCTACTAGAAAAGTATTATAATTTATTTATTTATTTATTTATTTATTTTTAAGATACTATTGTAAACTGCATAAAATGCAATCTGTGACATTTTATATTTTAAAATTATTTATTATTACTTTATATTTATTAATATATTTATACGTTACTTTACTATATGTATCTACATCTTTGTACATTTATTTATAAATTTGTTTATATTTTTTTTTTATTTGTTGTATATTTACTAAGGCTATATATAATTTAGTCAGAACTGGCACTTAATTATGTGATTAAATTATAATTTATATTTAATATAAACCTGATATACAGAGCTTATTTTGACATAAATAAATGAATTTATCAATTGTTTATTTAATGTTTACGTGTGTGTGCGTGCGTGCGTGCGTGCGTGCGTGTGTGTGGACAGACAGACAGATAGACAGACAGACAGATAGATAGACAGACAGATAGATAGATAGATAGATAGATAGATAGATAGATAGATAGATAGATAGACAGATAGATAGATAGACAGATAGATAGATAGATAGATAGATAGATAGATAGATAGATAGATAGATAGATAGATAGATAGATAGATAGATAGATAGATAGATAGATAGATAGATACACTCACCAGCCACTTTATTAGGTACACCTGTCCAACTGCTCATTAACATAAATTTCTAATCAACCAATCACATGGCAGCAACTCAATACATTTAGGCATGTAGACATGGTCAAGATGATCTGCTGCAGTTCAAACTATGGGGAAGAAAGGTGATTTAAGTGACTTTGAACGTGGCATGGTTGTTGAAGTATTTCAGAAACTGCTGATCTACTGGAATTTTCACACACAATCATCTCTAAGGTTTACAAAGAATGGTCCGAAAAAAAGAAAATATCCAGTGAGTGGCAGTTCTGTGGGTGCAAATGCCTTGATGTCAGAGGAGAATGGGCAGACTGGTTCGAGCTGATAGAAAGGCAACAGTAACTCAAATAAGCACTCGTTGCAATCGAGGCATGCAGAAGAGTATCTCTGAATGTACAACACGTCCAACCTTGAGGTGGATGGGCTACAGCAGCAGAAGACCACACCGGGTGCCCCTCCTGTCAGCTAAGTACAGGAAACTGAGGCTACAATTCGCACAGGCTCACCAAAAATGGACAATAGAAGATTGGAAAAACGTTGCCTGGTCTGATGAGTCTCGATTTCTGCTGCAACATTCAGATGGTAGAATTTGGCATCAACAGTGCCTTTTATCAACGGCTCGTGGTGGTGGTGAAATGGTGTGGGGAATATTTTCTTGGCACACTTTGGGTCCATTAGTACCAACTGAGCACCGTGGCAACACCACAGCTTACCTGAGTATTGTTGCTGACCATGTCCATCCTTTATGACCACAGTGTACTCATCTTCTGATGGCTACTTCCAGCTGGATAGTGCACCATGTCATAAAGCGCGAATCATCTCAGACTGGTTTCTTAAACATGACAATAAGTTTTTTCTACTCAAATGGCCTCCACAGTCACCAGATCTCAATTCAATAGAGCACCTTTGGGATGTAGTGGAACGGGAGATTTCCATCATAGATGTGCAGCCAACAAATCTGCAGCAACTGTGTGATGCTATCATGTCAATATGGACCAAAATCTCTGAGGAAAGTTTCCAGTACCTTGTTGAATCTATGCCACAAAGAATTAAGGCAGTTCTGAAGGCAAAAGGGGGTCCAACCAGATGCTAATAAGGTGTACCTAAAAAAGTGGCTTGTGAATATAGATAGATAGATAGATAGATAGATAGATAGATAGATAGATAGATAGATAGATAGATAGATAGATAGATAGATAGATAGATAGATAGATAGATAGATAGATAGATAGATCTACATTCAAATTTGTGTGTGATTATGTAATAAAAAAATATAATTATTTCTTATATTTTTGTCCATTGTATTGATGTGTAGATGGATGAATGAATTGATCCAAGACAAAAGTACACAACAGCCTAAGAAAATAGTAAAGTACAACATCGTTTCACACGGTCGCATAACAAATTACAGAGTCAGGAGAGCTGTTTTGTATTCACACCAATTGCGTCATACAAAATATACACCAAACAGAAATCAGAGTTGCAAAAGAAAGAGTATAATACAGTATTAAGTTAGCCTTTTCAGGAATTTACAACAAATACACATTCATTAATCCCACCGAAACTCCACTAGGAACAGAGCAGAAACATCTGTGAAATGCGATCACATCAGTTTCAGACAAGAATAAAGGTGTGAAATGGCAAAAGGAGATTATTTTAAAAGAGTTTGTTCCAGTATTGAGCTGAGCTGTACATGTTTGTGAAAGGACTGAAATGAAGGCAGTGCTGTGACATTATTGCTCTGTCCATCTAGAGCCTTAGTAGACTGACTGCAGCGGTCAGGGCGAACACTGATGTCCAGCAGGGGACCAGCATGAGTCCTGCATTTCCAGCTGAGAAAGAAAGATATACACCAGGTAATAAAGGCTTAAACTGTTTGGAAATGAATATGAATGTTGATCAACACAGAGTTCACACTTACATCGAGGGCACTTTGTTGATTCTCTGAACGAACCCATCTTGTCACTGTTCCTAACTGAGTTTAATTTCTCTGGGCTCACTTCACCTGGAAAACAAAATGCGTGACATCTTTTTTTATTCATTTCTCTTTTGGTAATGATTTCATAGTTTTTAATTATTGGAAATGAATGTGCAAAAGCTGTTACTAGCTATGTTTCCATCGACCTATTATTATACACATTTCAGAATATCACAAAAAAACTAATTCCCCCTCGAAAATGAGATCTCAAGATCTGTCTCTAGTTATATTCGATTTGTTTGTACACTGTAAAAAATTACTATTTGAATAATTGTGCAAACTGACAATTAAATGTTGACTCAACAAATTACTTCCCAATAATTAGCCTAAAACAGGGGAAGCACAGTGGTGCAGTGGTTAGCACTGTTGCCTCACAGCAAGAAGGTCCCTGGTTCAAGTCCTGGCTGAGCTAGTTGGCATTTCTGTGTGTAGTTTGCATGTTCTCCCTGTGTTCGCATGGGTTTCTTCCGGGTGCTCCAGTTTCCCCCTACAATTCAATTCAACTCATCTTTACTTCTATAGCACTTTTACAATGTAGAAAGCAGCTTAACAAAGACGTTAGATAAAACTAAAACCCATCTGCTGCGTAAAACATATGCTGGAATAGTTGGAGGTTCATTTTGCTGTGGGTACCTCTGATAAATCAGAGATTAAGCCGAAGGAAAATCAATGAATGAATGAATAATTAGCCCAAAACAAAAATTTCCACTGTATTAATTTTAAAGTTCAAATTTAAAATATATATTCACCAAACATATTAAATTGTGTTCAGCCAATTTATGAAACAGAAGTGAAATATTTGTGTTTGGCCAACAAATCTTGAAGCTTGTATGCGCATGTGAGCCGTTGTTGATTGACACCTGATGCATATTCGAATTCAAGTGCAGCAACAGCGGAGCTCCGACAAAACATCATCTTCAGACAGATTTTCCTTCATCAAAGTTATGGTGAGTGCTGTATTCTGTATTTATTAAATCATCTTTAAGTTTAACCAAGTGCTAGTCTCATTCATTTTGACATAAAACGAACAGCATTGGTATTATGCTAGCCTTCCGCCCCTGACCTAGCCTGTTGGACACAGTACATTATTACAGACATTACTCTGTATGTGGTAAACAAACTGTGAATTTGTGCATGTAATGTTAATGTTTAACATATGATTTTGACCAGATTGATCTCTTCAGGTACTATAAGTCATAATTTATTGTTTTTAAATGATTACTTTATGATGGAAGAAACCCAGATGTGCTCCAACATGTTTTTTTTTTTTTTTCTTTCAGTGGAACCGTAATGTGAAGCCACCATTGCTGGGCGAAGTGAAAGTAAACCTTGATGATTTTCACAGTAATCACCTTTTTAACAGTCAAGTTTGTTTACTCCATATCAGTTTCAAATTCTGCTAGCTCTAAGATGTAACTTGTGTGAAGTTTCTTCATTGAGTGCCGTGAGTCAGTGTACGTGGTTAACCCGTGAGCCGTTTCTTAGGTTCATATGGTTATATGTTACCAAACATTTGTGAGTTTCTTTCTTCTGTTAAACACAAAGGAAGATATTTTGAAGAAAGATGAAATCCGGTAACCATTGACTTTCATATTAGGAAAAACAGATACTGTGGATGTCACTGCTTACAGGTTTCCAGCTTTCTTCAGAATATCTTCTTTTGTGTTCAACAGCAGAAAGAAAGACAAACAGGTTTGGAACAAGTGAAGGGAGAGTAAATTATGACCGAATTTTCAGTTTTGCATGAAACAAAACCCTGTTTTTTGCCATCTGACTTCATTTACTCACCATCTGTTGTTCAAACGTGTAGAAGATTCTTTCTTTTGTTGAACATAAATTATGATATTTTAGAGAGAATTGCTGTAAACAAACAGGTGCTCTGCCACAATTACTTACATTGTACATGTGAATATGCAATTTACCACATACTGTAGCATTCTCACAGTATGGACAGTTAATTACTATACTGGTACTATGCTAATAATTACATAAATAACTATATTCTTCCTTGAAAACACTTACAATGACATTTTGTGACCCAACAGTAAAAGTCTTTTTGAAAATTATAAAATAACATGGTGACAATTCTATATGTATTTGATATATGTAGACTTAATATTGACATTGCTATTTTATATTTTTTACATACAGGGCCATTGGAAAACCACACAACTACAGCTGGATTGGATGGGAATTCTTGAAACAGTAAGCAGCAAACAATACATTACCTGACTAAAGTCTTGTTGCCTATCCAGGTTTTAGGAAAAGCAAATAATAACTTGACCTATAGTTGATCGTTTGGTATCAGAAGTGGCTTATATGAAAGACAAAGGCCTCAAGATTTAATTTATTTTACCAAAATAAAATATGATCATGCCTTAATTTTAATTATTTAATTAGGACAGTAAGGTCTGACTTTGCTAAGACAAAAGTCTTGTCACTTAACAGAAATAATGTACAGTATGGAATATAAAGTCATGGTGCAGTGGAAAAAGAATTAATATTGTGTATGCCTCCCATGAGCTTGGAGGACTGCATCCAATGACTGAAATAACTTATTAATAAAGTCATCTGGAATGGCAAAGAAAGCGTTCTTGCAGGACTCCCAGAGTTCATCAAGATTCTTTAGATTCATCTTCATTGCCTGCTCCTTCATCTTACTCCAGACATGCTCAATAATGTTCATGTCTGGTCACTGGGTTTTCCAATCCTGGAGCATCTTGGCCTTTTTTGCTTTCAGGAACCTTGATGTGGAGGCTGAAGTATGAGAAGGAGCGCTATCCTGCTGAAGAATTTGCCCTCTCCTGTTGTTTGTAATGTAATGGGCAGCACAAATGTCTTGATACCCCATACTGAATGTAACTCCAAACCATAATTTTTTCTTCCCCAAACTTGACTGATTTCTTTGAGTCCATGCGGGTTCCAGTAAGTCTTCAGCAGTATTTGTGATGATTTGAATGCAGTTCAACAGATGATTCATCTGAAAAATCTACCTTCTGCCACAAAATGATCAACTAGAAGTCAAGTTATTATTTGTTGCTCTTTCAACTGGGATTGACGATAAGACTTTTGTCAGGTAGTGTACATAATGAGCCATACTTCAGGTTTGTGTCTATTTGTGATATGTTTGCAGTTGTTTGATTGTTTTTCTCTGCTGAACTGACTCAGTATGCTTTGTCTGTCAAAACAAGGAACAATCACGTCCATTCAAAAGACTCAAAAAGGGAAAACTGCACAGTAATCTGATGCGCAGGTGGCGCGTAGAGACCCTGTGATTTTGCATGACATTGTGAAACAGGAGAGCGGTGTATGACAGAGGTCTTTTACCCCAGGACAGCAAGAACAGTGGAGAAAATTATAGGCACTAAAGTGTTTCCTTTATTTGTAATTTTTTTGTTTGAAGTTTTATGGGGGTTACAGAAGCGAAGTGTTTTGCATTTAAAATATACTTTTATTGATTAATAAACATCATTGATCAATTTGAATTAATTGATAAACATTATACTTTATCGATTTCCTTTAAGGGGAAGCACGGTGGCGCAGTGAGTAGCACAATCGCCTCACAGCAAGAAGGTTGCTGGTTCGAGCCCCGGCTGGGTCAGTTGGTGTTTCTGTGTGGAGTATGCATGTTCTCCTCGTGTTCGCTGGGTTTTCTCCGGGTGCTCCGGTTTCCCCCACAAGTCCAAAGACATGGTGAATTGGGAAGGCTAAATTGTCCATAGTGTGTGTGTGTGTGTGTGTGTGTGTGTGTGTGTGTGTGTGTGTGTGTGTGTGTGTGTGTGTGTGTGTGTGTGTGTGTGTGTGAATGGACATCCAGTGATGGGTTGCAGCTGGAAGGGCATCCGTTGTGTAAAACATATGCTGGATGAGTTGGCGGTTCATTCTACTGTGGCGACCCCGGATTAATAAAGCGACTAAACTGAAAAGAAAATGAATGATTTCCATTAATCTGGCCCTCAAGGAGGTTGCAGGGACTTTATAATGGAGATTCTCCAAACTTATGATAACATTTACTTTAATCAATTTTCTGCATTGTACTGTGAAAACCACTGGATGGAATCCTGGATGGACTGATTAATTACAGGACTGTGGTCCAAAGACATCAAAAGTTATTGATTAAATTTTCCAGTTTAATTTCCAGATTTTATAACTCTTTGAAACTGCCCATTTTAGGCTTTGATCCAAATTGTGGCGTTTTGGTGGCTGTAGCTTTAAATTCAAATAAGATTGTGCTCTTTTCAATGGAGATTACTATTTGTGCATCCTAAAACTCAACATTTATAATGCCCCTTAGTCGCTAACATTTTCTTTAGGAGGTGAAAACTCTAATGTTGGACCACTGCTTCTCATTTAGGGCTGTTAATGCTAATCAGGGAGAGATCGTAACTAATAACCCTAGTAACTAATAACTTTAAACTTCCATTCATTTTGACCAGGGTTTGCAGAATACACCAACTAAAATGTCATACTAGTACGACTAGTAGACTGTAAAAAAAAAAAAAAGCCCAGACCACTGATATAAATAATATATATTCCTAAGAAATGCACAGCACCTGAGTTAAATATATGAGTGTCACTCACAGCAAAAGGTCTGAATACTTGGAACCATGTGATATTTCAGCTTTTCTTTTTTAATACATTTCCAAAAATGTCAACAATTCTGTGTTTTTCTGTCAATATGGGGTGCAGTGTGTACATTAACAAAGACTATAGAATACACAAGACATGTCACTCATCTAGTTTTGAATGGGGAAAAGTGTAACGGTCAATATGGCGAATGAAGCCCCGCCTACTAGCACAGGAGCCAATCATTGATTGCTATAGACAGTTTGTTGAACAACAAACACATTGGAATCTCAGCGAATATTTGCTTTACAGACATAAGACATATATCCACATGAAGCTTGGAATCTGTACTTTTAAATGAACCAAGTGCACTTGAAAACAAACGTTTTCTGGTTTTGTAATCTGTATGAAATCAACACGAGGTAAATTCCATCCTGTCAAACGCACATCGCATGACAGAAACTACTCAAACACCCACAAACTTTTAAACAAAGAGTCGCTGTGATTTCTGAAGGAGTTTCGCCATAAAGACCAAGTTGTGGATTACTTCAGAAGAGCAGCGTGATTAGACGATCATTATCCAGAGTATGATAATGTGTAACACTGCCATAAATAAGATTGTCGCATTAGCTTGGGCACACTGATAAAATGCAGATTTAGATTGATTCTGACGTTTAGAAACGAAACTTATGATACAGTTGTTGCTTAATTTTATTGGTGGTTCCAAATATGTAATGTAATCGTAAGCTTGGCCAACAATTTGATGTTTTCCCATTCAGACAGAATGCCCGAGCATACTGCCCGAAAGGGGTTTCAAAGATGGCCGCGGAGTGAAATGACTTGCCTTAAAGGGACTTTGACATTAATGAGGAAAATTTTTTCTTAAATTATTTTAGCAAATGACTACAATAAGAGAAAGAGTGAAAATTTAAGGGGGTTTGAATACTTTCCGTACCCACTGTATATCAAATACATATAGAAATGTCACCATGTCATTATATATTTTTTCAAAAAGACTACTCCTGTTGGGTCACAAAATGTCATTTTAAGTGTTTTAAGGAAGAATATGTTTGTTTACGTAATTTTTTGCATAGTAACGATATTTAACCTTTCATACTGTGAGAATGCTACAGTATGTGGAAAATTGCATATTCACATGTACAATGTAAGTGATTGTGGCGGAGCACCTGTTTGTTTACAGCAGTTCTCTCTACAATATCATATTTTATGTTCAACAAAAGAAAGAATCTTCAACACGTTTGAACAACAGATGGTAAGTAAATGAAGTCAGATGGCAAAAAACAGGGTTTTGTTTC